>NC_079193.1:122682259-122982259 GCF_029499605.1 Hyla sarda
CCAGGGGGGCAGTGTTCGTTCTTGTGAACTTTTGGTAAGTGATAAAAAGGGACTGCAGGATTTGAAATAAAAATACTTTTTTTCTTTTTTGGAAAATATTTTTTTGGGTGAGACCTTCATTAAGAAGGAGTAATATATCTTTCTGTAACTGTTTGAAAGGATCATGGTTGATCCTTCCATAGTATTCAGTATCTCCTAAAATTTTGCATGCTTCACTGATAGTCTGAAAAATCTTGGATAACTATCCCACCCCCTTGTCAACAGGGCGAATTATGATCTCCTCAATATGTTTGAGTGTGTGTAGAGCCTGTCTTTCTTCTTTAGTCAAATAGCCCTCCTTTGTGGTATTCGGAAATGACGTGGGAAGATTCCTGAACTCATTGGCTACCAGTTCATGAAAGGTTTTCAGGCAATGTCCCTGGCTGTCCACAGGATAAAATTTGGACTTGGGTTTAATATTGGGGTGTATGCCTGGTAGTAGTTGTTCCTGGAAAAGATTGAATATTGGGTAAAACAAAATGGCGTTTTAAAGTTAAATGCCGGGTAAATTGATGTAGGTCAAGGAATACATCAAAATTTTTGGGATGATAATGGGGGCAGTAGGACAAGCCCTTTTGTAATAGGGAAATTTCCCCTTTGTTCAAAATATGTTGGGAAAGATTAAAGATCTTAATGGTAGATGTTCTGTTTCCCAAAGTCTCAGATATGGTATCCACGGGTAAAGTTACAGGGCGAATGGTAATTACTTTTTCTTAAAACTATCACGAAAAAATGAAAAAAATCACGCCCACGTCATATCTATCCCCCTCCCCCATTAAACAACCAAACACATCCCTGAATAACTCTTTATTTACCATACATGACAGCGGTGAAGAAAACTCACCAAATTATAACAGATCTTCCACCATTATTGACAATACTGAAGCTGGAACCAAAGCGTCAGTTCCAGTTTTGAAACCTCTCACTATCGACAAATACTGCTTCACAGTAGAAGCACAGATACACTGTCCAGCCTCACCTAATATATCTGTGGTTGAGCCTATGGCCAATATGATATGCCCTGCTGAAGCAGGATTAACCCTTACCAATACAAATATTGAGTTTAATCTCATAGCCCTCTCCACCCCCCTCCCCCCCCGCCTCCCCCCCGGGAAAATATAAAAAGAAAAAGTAATAACCATTCCCCCTGTAACTCTACCCGTGGATACCATATCTCAGACTTTGGGAAACAGAACATCTACCATTAATATCTTTAAAGGAAATCTGTCATCAGAATCATCTGGACTAAACCTGTTACACAGGCTTGTAGTGCGGGTGATCCTGATTAAAACGCTTCTTACCTGGTTAAAAATGGTTCAGCAGTTCTTCAGATATCTTTATTTTTAGTTTTGTTATTCCATGGCTTGGGACTCAGTGGGAGGTGTTATCATCTCGGACTCGGCTACACGTCATTCTAGCTGGGCGGAGTGGCCGACCGGCTCAGGAATATTCATGAACTTATCCTCGTAATCTAACTCCTTTTTCTAGGTCTGGTGGGGAGGGCCGCGCATGCGCCGCGTTCCGTACACCCGGAAGCGGTGTTCCTTCCCCGACTTCACTCGAGCTGCGGCCCAATACAAGTAAGAAGACGGGCTGCATGAGTGAAAAGCCGGGGGGAGAACGCCGCTTCCGAGTGTACGGAACGCGGCGCATGCACGGCCCTCCCCGCCAGACCTAGAAAAAGGAGTTAGATTACGAGGATAAGTTCATGAATATTCATGAGCCGGACGGCAGCTCCGCCAAGCTAGAATGACGTGTAGCCGAGTCCGAGATGATAACACCTCCCACTGAGTCCCAAGCCAGGGAATAACAGAAAACTAAAAATAAAGATATCTGAAGAACTGCTGAACCATTTTTAACCAGGTAAGAAGCGTTTTAATCAGTATCATCCACACTAAAAGCCTGTGTAACAGGTTTAGTGCAGGTGATTCTGATGACAGATTTCCTTTAATCTTTCCCAACATATTTTGAACAAAGGGGAAATTTCCCTATCACAAAAGGGCTTGTCCTACGGCCCCCATTATCAGCCCCCAAAAATTTGATGTATTCCTTGACCTACATCAATTTACCCGGCGTTTAACTTTAAAACGCCATTTTGCATTACCCAATATTCAATCTCTTCCAGCTTTGCAGGAAGAACAATTACTAGGCGTACACCCCGATATTAAACCCAAGTCCAAATTTTATCCTGTGGATAGCCAGGGACATTGCCTGAAAATCTTTCGTGAACTGGTAGCCAATGGGGGATATTTTATCAAAGGATTTAGACTGGTTTTTCCTGTCTAAATTTGTCGCACAGAAAGTCTAAATATGTGTGACTTTTCAGCGACTTTTGCTTTAGAGGATTTTTAGAACATGATGCATTCTATTCTATTTTAGTGCATTCTAGTCTATTTTAGATAGAAAAATGCATTGGTGTTGAATTTATCAAAAGCGACTTTTCAGCGACAAATCGCATCGGCTGAAAGTATGCCGAAATGTCAGACCATGCTGGAGCAGGTTTAAATACAGTCTAAAGCATAGATCCCGAAGTCTGGGCACAGAATTTATCAAGAGCCGTGCGCCTTTAGATAAATTAGGCACACAATAGACCAGCCAATCACTCTGTAGTTTGGTCTATATTGATGCGAGACATAGACAACTTAGATAAATATCCCCCAATGAGTTCAGGAATCTAACAAAGTCATTTCCGAATACCACCAAGGAGGGTTATTTGACTAAAGAAAAAAGACAGGCTCTACACACACACTCAAACATAATGAGGGGATCATAATTCGCCCCGCTGATGAGGGGGTGCGGGATAGTTGTCCAAGATTTTCCAGACTATCATAGTGAAGCATGCAAAATTTTAGGAGATACTGAATACTATAGAAGGATCAACCATGATCCTTTTCTACAGTGACAGAAAGATATATTACTCCATCTTAACCCCTTAAAGGGTAGCTCCCACCATCCTCTTTTTTTTTTTTTTTTTTTTTTCTGTCCCTGCCTATTGCCCATCTATCCCTAACCCCCTCCCTGCCTTTATTTATTTTTTTTTATTATCTTAAAAATGGCATTTTGTCTGCCTGGTAGTGTGCTCACTACCAGGCAGACTTCCCCAGCAGGCACCACGTCACTGATGCCTGCTGGGGCCGAGTTCCGCCCATAGTTCTCCTGACAGGGTGCCTCCAGCTGTTTCACCACTACAACTCCCAGCATGCCCTGACATCTATTTGCTGTCAGGGCATGCTGGGAGTTGTAGTGGGGAAACAACTGGAGGCACCCTGTGTTGGAAGACACCCAGCCCCCGACCAATATCGCCCCCCTCCCCCTCACCTGTGCCGGACCATGAGCGGGGTTCCGTAGCAAGCAACAAGTGTATGCCCGGCTTCCTGTCATGCCAGTACACTCTGGAAACTGTCTCTATATGTTTCTGGAGGATTGAAAGTCCTCCAGAACCATAGAGAGAATTACCAGAGTGTAGGAGCATGACAGGAAGCCGGGCACACGCTTGTTGCTCAGAGTGTGATGGGCCCTCCTGTAAATGGCGCCCCCCTCTCTTTAAAACGCGCTCCCGGTAATGACAGGACACAGCAGTGAGGAGGCGGCGTATCCCCATAGGAGCCGCGGCTGTAAGGAGAGGTAAGAGCCATGTGCCTCCCTGCTGCGGGAGAATATGCAGCAGGGAGGCGGCCAGTGTGAGTCCAGGGAGCCAATGCGCAGCCCTGGATTTCACTGTGCTCGCTCTCGCCTGTTTGATTGACAGGCGGGAGCGAGCACCGCAGTAACTGGAATTTCGACTCATTTGCCAGGCTCAAATGAGACGAAATTCTGTAGTGACGTCACTGCCGAATGCATTCGGCCACTAGGAGGGCGACCCCTAGTGGCCGAATTTAAAAGTGATTTTAAACTGGTTTAAAATCACTTTTTTTAATTAAACTATATTAGAAAATATGTTGTAGTACTTAAGTACTACAACATATCAATTTTTTTATTTCATGACAGTGCCCATTTAAGGACTCAGGGTTTTTCCGTTTTTTCATTTGACATTTTTCCTCCTTACCTTTAAAAAAATCATAACTCTTTCAGTTTTTCACATAAAATTCTATGTGACAGCTCATTTTTTGCGCCACCAATTTTACTTTGTAATGACATCAGTCATTTTACCCAAAAATGTACAGCGAAACGGGAAAAAAAAATCATTGTTCGACAAAATTGAAGAAAAAACACTATTTTGTCACTTTTGGGGGCTTCCGTTTTTACACAGTACATTTTTCGGTAAAAATGACACCTTATCTTCTGTAGGTCCATACGGTTAAAATGATACCCTACTTGTATACTTTTGATTTTGTCGTACTTCTGAAAAAAATCATAAATAGGAGTAAAATTTATATGTAAAAAATTTTCATTTTCTGACCCCTATAACTTTTTTATTTTTATGGGGACGGGACGGTGTGAGGGCTCATTTTTTGAGCCATGATCTGAAGTTCTTATCGGTACCATTTTTGTTTTGATTGGACTTTTTGATCACTTTTTATAATTTTTTTTTTTTTTTATGGTTTGAAATGTGACCAAAAATACGCTATTTTGGACTTTGGAATTTTTTTTCGCGTACGCCATTGACCGGGCTGTTTATTTAATGATATAGTTTTATAGTTCGGACATTTACGCACGCAGCGATACCACATATGTTTATATTTTTATTTACATGTTTAATTTTTTGGGGGTGTTTTGAACTTTAATTCAGGAAACGGTTAATACATATTTTTTAACTTTTTTTACACTATTTTTTTTGCAGTGTTATAGCCCTAATAGAGGGCTATAGCACTGCACACTTTGATTCATTGCACAGATCCCTGCCATGGGTTACCATGGCAGCGATCATTGCTATCGGCACTTGACTGCTCCTGCCTGGATCTCAGGCACGAAGCAGCCATTCGGGGATCGGATGCTGAGGAGGCAGGTAAGAGCCCTCCCGGTGTCCTGCTCGCTGTTCGGGACGCCGCGTTTTCACCGCGGCGGTCCCGAACAGCCCGACTGACTAACCGGGATAGTTTCACTTTCACTTTAGAAGCTTAGACCAACGCTTCTAAAGGGTTAATACCGCACATCGCCGCGATCGGCGATGTGTGGTATTAGCCGCGGGTCCTGGCCGTTGATGAGCGCCGGGACAGACGCGGTATGATGCGGGATCGCGGCGCGACCCTGCTTCATATCGCGGGAGCCGGCGCAGGACGTAAATATACGTCCTGCGTCGTTAAGGACTCAGGGCGTACCTGTACGCCCTGAGCCCGATCCCGGTGTTTAAATCGGGGTTACGCCGTGACCCTGCATCACACCGGGTTGGTCCCTACTGCTATTCATAGCCGGGACCCTGGGTTAACAGCATGCGGCACCGATCGTTGTGCCGCATGCTATTAACCCTTCAGACGCGGCAATCAAAGTTGACCGCGGCGTCTGAAAGTGAAAGTAAAACGCTTCCCGGCAGCTCAGTCGGGCTGATCGGGACATCGCGATAAAATCGTGATGTTCCGATCAGCTAGGACGTAAGCTGAGGTCTCCTTACCGTTCTCCGCGGCGTCCATTCGGGGTTTGATTGCTCCAAGCCTGAGCTACAGGCTTGAGCAATCGAGCTCCTATCTTGCTGATCCATGCAAAGCTATGGCTTTGCAGGGATCAGCATAAGCGATCAGAGTGTGCAGTGTTATAGGTCCCTATGGGAGCTATAGCACTGCAAAAAAAAAGTGGAAAAAAAAAAACTTAACAAAGGTCATTTAACCCCTTCCCTAATAAAAGTTTGAATCACCCCCCCCCCCCCCCCCTTTTCCCATAAAAAAAAAAAGTGAAAATAAACAGGTATCACCGTGTGCGGAAATGTCCAAACTATAAAAATATATCAATTAAATCGCACAGTCAATGGCGTACACGCAAAAAAATTCCAAAGTCCAAAATAGCGTATTTTTGGTCACTTTTTATATCATGAAAAAATTAATAAAAAGCTATCAAAGTCTCAACAACACAAAAATGGTACCGATCAAATCTTCAGAACACAGCGCAAAAAATGAGTCCTAATACCGGCCCATACGTGGAAAAATAATAAAGTTATAGGGGTTAGAAGATGAGAATTTTTAACATAAATAATGACTAATGTTACTGCAAAGTAGAATTGGTGGCGCAAAAAATAAGCCATCATATGGAATTTTATGTGCAAAATTGAAAGCGTTATGATTTTTAGAAGGTGATGAGGAAAAAAGGAAAATGGAAAAACGCTGAGCCCTTAAGGGGTTAATGAAGGTCTCACCCAAAAAATCATTTCTGAAAAAGTATCTACCGTATTTATCGGCGTATAACACGCACTTTTTAGGCTAAAATTTTTAGCCTAAAGTCTATGTGCGTGTTATACGCCGATACACTCCCAGGAAAGGCAGGGGGAGAGGTCGTCGCTGCCCGCTTCTCTCCCCCTGCCTTTCCTGGGGTCTAGAGCTTTCTGCCGGCCCTTCTCACCCCCTGGCTATCGGCGTCGCTGCCCGTTCTGTCCCCCTGACTATCGGTAAGGGCCCCCTATTGCCGGCACCGATAGCCAGGGGGAGAGAAGCGGCGCTGACAGCCAGGGGGAGAGAAGGGGCAGCGGCACCGATTGCCGGCGCCGCTGCCCCGTTGCCTCCCCCCATCCCCGGTGGCATAATTACCTGGTTCAGGTCCTCGCTGCTGCAGGCCTCCGGCGTGCGTCCCCTGCGTCGTTGCTATGCACGGCGCACTGACGTCATGCGCCGTGCCGTGCAGCGCATAGCAACAACGCCGGGGACGCACGCCGGAGGCCTGCAGCAGCGCGGACCCGAACCAGGTAATTATGCCACCGGGGATGGGGGAAGGCAACGGGGCAGCGGCGCCGGCAATCGGTGCCGCTGCCCCTTCTCTCCCCCTGGCTATCGGCGCCGGCAATGGGGCGCCGGCACCGATAGTCAGGGGGACAGAACGGGCAGCGGCGCCGATAGCCAGGGGGAGAGAAGGGCCGGCAGCAGGGCTCTAGACCCCAGGAAAGGCAGGGGGAGAGAAGCGGGCAGCGACGGCCTCTCTCCCCCTGCCTTTCCTGGGGGTATATCGGGGTATACACGCGCACACACACGCACCCTCATTTTACAAAGGATATTTGGGTAAAAAACTTTTTACAAAAATTGCCCAGCTATCTGAAAAATTCAGACGAACTCATCTCTATTTTGAAAGGCATGGTATGGGAGGAAGACCTATTTTGTGACCTTAGATGTTACATTTAACATAATCTTGGGGCACTACCGAAAAGATTGATCTATTAATCTTACAAATTAACGGTAATGGTTGGGGCATTTCTCTCACCCCAAATTATTACACAAATTCCTTAGAATTCCTGGACTTGGTCATTGGACACGAAGAAAATCAAATCATCACATCCACATACTTGATTCAAAACAGCTATATCCCATTTCTCAGCGCTCATTATCGCAAGAGGAGAGAAAATATTCCATATGGCCAATTTTGCAGGATCTGATAAAACTGCAGTAAAGACTCCACCTTTTTACAACAAGCCAAGGTTCTAAGAACCCGTTTTTTTGGAGAAAGGATACCCTAAAAAATTAGTGGAAGATGCCCTTTTAAAAACAAAACAACTCACCCAAGATGATTGTCTGTCTTCCGTCACCCCCGGCATATCAGACCTAACAACAAGAATTAACACAGCAGCAGAAAAGAAATCTGAATACAGTGGTCTCTCAGCATACAATGGTAATCCGTTCCAAATGGACCATCGTTTGTTGAAACCATCGTATGTTGAGGGATCCGTGCAATGGAAAGTATAGGACAGTGGTCTACAACCTGCGGACCTCCAGATGTCGCAAAACTACAACACCCAGCATTCCCGGACAGCCAACTGCTGTCTGGGCATGCTGGGAGTTGTAGTTTTGCAACATCTAGAGGTCCGCAGGTAGAAGACCACTGGTATTGGAGGTTATACTCGCGTGTCACCGCCGCTCCAGACCGTCACCGCTTCACTGGATGTCGCCCTCCATCGCTGTTGCCACATCCCCAAGGCCTCTTCTTCCCCGGCATCCTCACTCTCTGTCGCCGCCATCACGCCACTATGCACACCGCTCCTATTGGATGACGGGACGGCGTGCGCAGCGACGTGATGATGACGATGGAGAGCGCCAATGATGCAGGGGATCCCGAAGAGGACGTGACGGAGCCCCAAGGATAGGAAAGTTATCGTCAGCGGACCACACGGGGCACCGTAAACGGCTATCCAGTGGCAGCTGAAGCAGTCTGCGCTGCCGGATAGCCGTTTATTCGATGGCCCCGACATACAAAAGCATCGTATGTTGATGCTGCCTTCAACATGCGATGGCCTCTGAGAGGCCATCTTTGTTGAAATGATCGCATATCTGGGCCATCGTAGGTCGGGGGGGTCACTGTATAAATATGACACCTATTTTATTAATACCTATTCGGGTGGCCACCACATGATTAGGAATATTTTAAATAGACATTGGGGAATTTTAACCCCTTAAGGACCGAGCCCTTTTTCTCCTTAAGGAACAGAGCATTTTTTTGAACATCTGACCACTGTCACTTTAAACATAAGTAAAAGCATCCCAGAGTTATTAATCATTTTCAAGACATATTCTACTTTAACATAGTGGTAAAATTTTGTGGTAACGTGCATCCTTTCTTGGTGAAAAATCCCCAAATTTGATGAAAAAATTGAAAATGTAGCATTTTTCTAATTTTGAAGCTCTCTGCTTTTAAGGAAAATGGATATTCAAATTAAATTTCTTTTTGGTTCACATATACAATATGTCTACTTAATGTTTGCATCATAAAATGTATGAGTTTTTACTTTTGGAAGACACCAGAGGGCTTCAAAGTTCAGCAGCAATTTTCCAATTTTTCTCAAAATTTTCAAATTTGATATTTTTCAGGGACCAGTTCAGTTTTGAAGTGGATTTGAAGGGTCTTCATATTAGAAATACCCTATAAATGACCCCATTATAAAAACTACACCCCCCAAAGTATTCAAAATGACATTCAGTCAGTGTTTTAACCCTTTAGGTGTTTCACAGGAATAGCAGTAAAGTGAAGGAGAAAATTCAAAATCTTCATTTTTTACACTCGCATGTTCTTGTAGACCCAATTTTTGAATTTTTGCAAGGGGTAAAAGGAGAAAATTTTTACTTGTATTTGTAACCCAATTTCTCTCGAGTAAGCACATACCTCATATGTCTATGTAAAGTGTTCGGCGGGCGCAGTAGAGGGCTCAGAAGGGAAGGAGTGACAAGGGGATTTTGGAAAGAACATTTTTCTGAAATGGTTTTTGGGGGGCATGTCACCTTTAGGAAGCCCCTAGGGTGCCAAAATAGCAAAAAAAAAAAAAACACATGGCATACCATTTTGGAAACTAGACCCCTTGAGGAACGTAACAAGGAATTAAGTGAGCCTTAATACCCCACAGGTGTTTCATGACTTTTGCAAATGTAAAAAAAAAATTTTTTTTTACCTAAAATGCTTGTTTTCCCAAAAATTTTACATTTTTAAAAAGGGTAATAGCAGAAAATACCCCCCAAAATTTGAAGCCCAATTTCTCCCGATTCAGAAAAAAACCCATATGGGGGTGAAAAGTGCTCTGCTGGCGCACTACAGGTCTCAGAAGAGAAGGAGTCACATTTGGCTTTTTTGAAGGAAATTTTGCTCTAGGGGCATGCCGCATTTAGGAAGCCCCTATGGTGCCAGGACAGCAAAAAAAAAAACCACATGGCATACCATTTTGGAAACTAGACCCCTTGGGGAACGTGTCAAGGGGTAAAGTGAACCTTAATACCCCACAGGGGTTTCGCAACTTTTGCATATGTGAAAAAAATAAAATAATTTTACCTAAAATGCTTGGTTTCCCAAAAAATTAAAATTTTTACAAAGGGTTAAAGCAGAAAATACCCCCCAAAATTTGAAGCCCAATTTCACCCGATTAAGAAAATTCAGAAATTCAGTGATTCCCAAACAGGGTGCCTCCAGCTGTTGTAAAACTCCCAGCATGCCTGGACAGTCAGTGGCTATCTGGCAATACTTGGAGTAGTTGTTTTGCAACAGCTGGAGGCTCCGTTTTGGAAACAGTGGCGTACCAGACGTTTTTCATTTTTATTGGGGAGGGGGGCTGTGTAGGGGTATGTGTAGGGGTATTTGTATATGTAGTGTTTTTTACTTTTTATTTTATGGTAGTGTTTTTAGGGTACAGTCGCACGGGCGGGGGTTCACAGTAGTTTCTCGCTGGCAGTTTGAGCTGCCGCAGAAAATTTGCCGCAGCTCAAACTTGCAGCCGGATACTTACTGTAAACCTCCGCCCATGTGAGTGTACCCTGTACGTTCACATTGGGGGGGGGGGGGGAGAAATACCTCCAGCTGTTGCAAAACTACAACTCCCAGCATGTACGGTCTATCAGTGCATGCTGGGAGTTGTAGTTTTGCAATAGCTGGAGGCACACTGGTTGTGAAACAGAGTTTGGTAACAAACTCAAGTGTTTTGCAACCAGTGTGCCTTCAGCTGTTGCAAAAGCTACAACCCCCAGCATGTACGGACAGCGGAAGGGCATGCTTGGACTTGTAGTATGCCTCCAGCTGTTGCATAACTACTTTGGCTGGGGATTGTATTTATGCAACAGCTGGAGACACACTGGTTTGCTACTTAACTCAGTGTTTCACAGCCAGTGTGCCTCCAACTGTTGCAAAACTACAACTCTCAGCAGTCACCGACAGCCAACGGGCATGCTGGGAGTTGTAGTTATGCAACCAGCAGATGCACAACTACAACTCCCAGCATGCACTTTAGCTGATTGTGCAAGCTGGGAGTTGTAGTTATATAACAGCTGAAGGTACACTTTTCCATAGAAAGAATGTGCCTCCAGCTGTTGCAAAACTACAAGTCCCAGCATGCCCATAAGGGAATGCTGGGAGTTGTGGTGGTCTGCCTCCTGCTGTTACATAACTATGGCTCCCAGCATGCCCTTTTTGCATGCTGGGAGCTGTTGCTAAGCAACAGCAGGAGGCTGTCACTCACCTCCAACTGCAGATCCACGCGGCCGCCGCGCAGGTCAGTCCCTCGCCGCCACCGTCGCTCCTGGGGCCCCGATCCCAACAGGGACACCGGGGATCAGGGTCCCCAGCTCCCGGGGTCTTGCGGAGCGGGTTGCGGGAGTGACACCCGGAGCAGGCGCCCTGATTGGTCGGCCGGGAAACCTGCCGACGAATCAGGGCGATCGTGAGGTGGCACCAGTGCCACCTCACCCCTGCTGGCTATGGCTGTTCTCCGGGTCACTGGAGACCCGATTGACCCGGAATCCGCCTCAGATCGCTGGACTGAATTGTCCAGAGATCTGCGGCCATCGCCGACATGGGGGGACATAATGACCCCCCTGGGCGATATGCCGGGATGCCTGCTGAACTATTTCAGCAGGCATCCGGCACCGGCTCCACTCCAGCTAGTGGCTGGGGCCGGAAATACGCAGGGCGTATCCATATGCCCTGTGTCCTTAAGGACTTGGAAACGGGGGCGTATGGATACGCCCTGTGTCCTTAAGGGGTTAAAGGCCGATCCATATTTAAACTGTATTTTACTGGAAAAACCCGGTCTAACTTATACGAGGGTGCCATCCCTGCGCAATGTGATTGCACCTAGTCGCACCAGAAAAATGGCTAAGGACACACCATTTCTAAAATGCACATCTCCTAGCAAAGGTGCATACAAATGCAAAAAGCCACGATGTTTGTGCTGTACAACAGAACACAAAAAAAAACCTCACTCACCAGCACACATACAGGAGAACAGTTTCTGATTAAACGTAACATGACATGCCAGTCGTCATATATTATTTACTTGATCAATTTCAAATGTGGAAAACAGTATGTGGGGCGTACCACTAAACAGCTCAATCACCATCTTAATAAACATCGTAGTAATATTTAAAATATAATATTTATGAAACGCAGCCTTTCAAAACATATTGCTCTTTCACATCAGGATGAAGACAGTATAGAAAATATATCTTATATACCAATAGATTTCATTCCCCCACATACTAACAATAGGTTTGAAACATTATCCAGAAAGGAGATGTTCTGGATTTATGCTCTTCACTTGCTACAGCCGTTCGGCCTGAATGAAGAAATAGAATTAACGAAGTACATTTTTCCATTTTTCTATTTTTCATATCCCCTTACAATGCAGCATATATTTTAAATACTTACCTTGCTGACTTGCCCTGGGAACTCAAGGATTGGAGGTGAGCACTGCGGGTTCCGCCGATATACCTCCTCCTCACATAGGTCCTAGTATATTTAAGCCCGCTGTCTCCCATACGGCCCAAATGGATGCTGTTGTGAATTTCCGGTCGAGACTGATGCCTAACCACAGTAACTTCCCGGCTCGGGTGGATGCTGCTGTGAATTCCAGGCGAGACTGACACTCAGCCTCCAGTAAATAAGTGCGTGAGGATCTTGCCGTAGCTCAGCAGGTTGATTTTACAACGAAATATTTTTTCATTTTTTTAATAGAAGCGGTTATGTTGCAAATGACTTTTAACCCCTTAAGGACTGAGCCCTTTTTCACCTTAAGGACTCAGCCATTTTTTGCAAATCTGACCACTGTCACTTTAAACATTAATAACTCTGGAATGCTTTTAGTTATCATTCTGATTCCGAGATTGTTTTTTCGTGACATATTCTACTTTAACATAGTGGTAAATTTTTGTGGTAACTTGCATCCTTTCTTGGTGAAAAATCCCAAAATTTGATGAAAAATTTGAAAATTTTGCATTTTTCTAACTTTGAAGCTCTCTGCTTGTAAGGAAAATGGATATTTCAAATAATTTTTTTTTTATTCACATATACAATATGTCTACTTTATGTTTGCATCATAAAATTGATGAGTTTTTACTTTTGGAAGACACCAGAGGGCTTCAAAGTTCCGCAGCAATTTTCCAATTTTTCACAAAATTTTGAAACTCGCTTTTTTTCAGGGACCAGTTCAGGTTTGAAGTGGATTTGAAGGGTCTTCATATTAGAATTACCCCATAAATTACCCCATTATAAAAACTGCACCCCCGAAAGTATTCAAAATGACATTCAGTAAGCGTTTTAACCCTTTACGGGTTTCACAGGAATAGCAGCAAAGTGAAGGAGAAAATTCACAATCTTCATTTTTTACACTCGCATGTTCTTGTAGACCCAATTTTTGAATTTTTGCAAGGGGTAAAAAGGAGAAAATTTTTACTTGTATTTGAAACCCAATTTCTCTCGAGTAAGCACATACCTCATATGTCTATGTTAATTGTTCGGCGGGCGCAGTAGAGGGCTCAGAAGGGAAGGAGCGTCAAATGGTTTTTGGGGGGCATGTCACCTTTAGGAAGCCCCTATGGTGCCAGAACAGCAAAAACCCCCACATGGCATACCATTTTGGAAACTAGACCCCTCGGGGAACGTAACAAGGGGTAATGTGAACCTTAATACCCCACAGGTGATTCACGACTTTTGCATATGTAAAAAAAAAAAAAACATTTTTTTACCTAAAATGCTTGGTTTCCCTAAAGTTTTACATTTTTAAAAAGGGTAATAGCAGAAAATACCCCCCAAAATTTGAAGCCCAATTTCTTCCGATTCAGAAAACACCCCATAAGGGGGTGAAAAGTGCTCTGCTGGCGCATTACAGGTCTCAGAAGAGAAGGAGTCACATTTGGCTTTTTGAAAGCAAATTTTGCTCTGGGGGCATGCCGCATTTAGGAAGCCCCTATGGTGCCAGGACAGCAAAAAAAAAACACATGGCATACCATTTTGGAAACTAGACCCCTCAGGGAACGTAACAAGGGGTAAAGTGAACCTTAATACCCTACAGGTGTTTCACGACTTTTGCATATGTAAAAAAAAATAAAAAAATGTACCTAAAATGCTTGGTTTCCCAAAAAATTTACATTTATACAAAGGGTTAAAGCAGAAAATACCCCCCAAAATTTGAAGCCCAATTTCTCCCGAGTACGGCGATACCCCATATGTGACCATTAACTGTTGCCTTGAAATAGGACAGGGCTCCAAAGTGAGAGCGCCATGCGCATTTGAGGCCTAAATTAGGGATTGCATAGGGGTGGACATAGAGGTATTCTACGCCAGTGATTCCCAAACAGGGTGCCTCCAGCTGTTGCAAAACTCCCAGCATGCCTGGACAGTCAACGGCTGTCCGACAATACTGGGAGTTGTTGTTTTGCAACAGCTGGAGGCTCCGTTTTGGAAACAGTGGCATACCAGATGCTTTAATTTTTATTGGGGAGGGGAGGGGGGCTGTGTAGGGGTATGTGTATATGTAGTGTTTTTTTACTTTTTATTTTATTTTTTGTGTTAGTGTAGTGTAGTGTTTTTAGGGTACAGTCACATGGGCCAGACGTTTTTCATTTTTATTGGGGAGGGGGGCTGTGTAGGGGTATGTGTAGGGGTATTTGTATATGTAGTGTTTTTTACTTTTTATTTTATTTTGTGGTAGTGTTTTTAGGGTACAGTCGCACGGGCGGGGGTTCACAGTAGTTTCTCGCTGGCAGTTTGAGCTGTTGCAGAAAATTTGCTGCAGCTCAAACTTGCAGCCCGATACTTACTGTAATCCTCCGCCCATGTGAGTGTACCCTGTACATTCACATTGGGGGGGACCTCCAGCTGTTGCAAAACTACAACTCCCAGCCTGCGCTGACAGACTGTACATGCTGAGAGTTTTAGTTTTGCAACAGCTGTAGGCACACTGGTTATGTATCACGGAATTTGTGACCTTACTCAGTGTTTCAAAACCAATGTGCCTCCAGCTGTTGCAAAACTACAACTCCCAGCATGTACGGTGCATGGTGTAAGGTGACTGCTGGGAGTTGTAGTTTGCAACAGCTGGAGGCACACCGGTCGTGAAACACTGAGTTAGGTAAAAAAAAAACTCTAAGTTTCACAACCAGTGTGCCTTCAGCTGTTGCAAAACTACAACTCTCAGCAGTCACCGACAGCCAACGGGCATGCTGGGAGTTGTAGTTATGCAACCAGCAGATGCACCACTACAACTCCCAGCATGCACTTTAGCTGTTTGTGCAAGCTGGGAGTTGTAGTTATACAACAGCTGAAGGTACACTTTTCCATAGAAAAAATGTGCCTGCAGTTGTTGCAAAACCATAAGTCCCAGCATGCCCATAAGGGAATGCTGGGAGTTGTGGTGGTCTGCCTCCTTCTGTTGCATAACTACAGCTCCCAGCATGCCCTTTTTGCATGCTGGCAGCTGTTGCTAAGCAACAGCAGGAGGCTGTAACTCACCTCCTGCTGCTGCTTCATCACAGGACTGTCCCTCGCCGTCGCCGTCGCTCCTGGGGCCCCGATCCCAACATTGACGCCGGGGATCGGGGTCCCCAGCACCCGGGGTCGTCTTCCCGCACCCGCTCACGCCCTCCGGAAGAGGGGCGGAGCGGGTGCGGGAGTGACACCCGCAGCAGGCGCCCTGATTGGTCGGCCGGTAATCCGGCCGACGAATCAGGGCGATCGTGAGGTGGCACCAGTGCCACCTCACCCCTGCAGGCTCTGGCTGTTCGGGGCCGTCAGAGACGGCCCCGAACATCCAGTAATTCCGGGTCACTGGAGACCCGATTGACCCGGAATCGCCGCAGATCGCTGGACTGAATTGTCCAGCGATCTGCGGCGATCGCCGACATGGGGGGGCATAATGACCCCCCTGGGCGATATGCCGGGATGCCTGCTGAAAGATTTCAGCAGGCATCCGGCTCCGGTCCCCAACCGGCTAGCGGTGGGGGCCGGAATTCCCACGGGCGTATGGATACGCCCTGCGTCCTTAAGGACTCGGGATGCAGGGCGTATCCATACGCCCTGCGTCCTTAAGAGGTTAATCTTATGTATTACAGCACGTTTTTACTATTTTATATCATAATTTGTATGTTATTTAATTATACCGCTCATTTTCACGATTTTTGTGTGTATAAAATGACACTGTGTAAGAAGGACCTGATGAAGAGGGGGTCCTACCCCTTGAAACGTGTAGTCCTAGCGCTTTATTCAATAAACCCATATATTTTACTATGCATAGGTCCGACTCTTCCCTTGGTCCGGCTCCTGCCACAAGGACTACGGGTGAAGCGCCGACTGGAGCAATTTTTCTGTCCACTTACGTTGATCCTCTCAGTCTCTGTGTATATAATGGAGAGATATATTTCAATGGGGGAGATTTATCAAAATCTATCCAGAGGAAAAGTTGCAGATTGCTTCTTTTATTTTTGAAAAGGCCTCTGGAAAATGAAAGAAGTGATCTGATTGGTTGCTATGGGCAACTCAGCAACTTTTTCCTCTGGACAGGTTTTAATAAATCTTCCCCAATGTGTGTATATGTGTATGTGCTAGCATCACTTCCAAAGGGCTAAAGATATTAATATGAAACTTGGTACACATGTTACCAGTGTATCAACAACAAACCTAGGATAGGTAAATTAACCCTTTCCCACCCCCACCCCCCATTTGCAAGGGTCGTTTTTTTGTTTAACCTGTTAAGGACCCAGGGCGTACCTGTACGTCCTGAGTCCGCTCCCGTTCTATAACAGGGGGCCACGGCATGGCCCGGCGTCATAGCGGGTCGGGCCCGGCCTCTAACAACGGCTGGGACCCGTGGTTAATAGCGTGCAACATTGAACGCGGTGCCGCGCTATTAACCCTTTAGACGCGGCGTTCAAAGTTGAACGTCGCGTCTAAAATGAAAGTGAAACTATGCCGGTTAGCTCAGGGAGCTGTTCGGGATTGCCGCGGCGAAATCGCGGCATCCCGAACAGCTTATATGACAGCCGGAGGATCCCTACCTGCCTCCTCGCTGTCCGATCGCCGAATGACTGCACAGTGCCTGAGATCCAGGCATGAGCAGTCAAGTGGCAGAATCATCGATCACTGGTTTCCTATGAGAAACCAGTGATCAATGTAAAAGATCAGTGTGTGCAGTGTTATAGGTCCCTATGGGAGCTATAACACTGCAAAAAAAAAGTGAATAAAGATCAATTAACCCCTCCCCTAATAAGTTTGAATCGTCCCCCTTTTCCCATAAAAAAAAAAAGTGTAAATAAACATATGTGGTATCGCCGCGTGCGGAAATGATAAAATAATTTTAAAAATATATCGTTAATTAAACTGCACGGTCAAAATAGTGCATTTTTGGTAACTTTTTATATCATGAAAAAAATGATTGATAAGTCCTATCAATGCAAAAATGGTACCTATAAAAACTTCAGCTCACGGCGCAAAAATTGAGCCCTCATACCGCCCCACATGTGGGAAAAATAAAAGTTATAAGATGACAATTTTAAACGTATACATTTTCCGGCATGTAGTTTAGATTTTTTCCAGAAATATGACAAAATCAAACCTACATAAGTAGGGTATCATTTTAACCGTATGGACCTACAGAATAAAGAGGTGTCATTTTTACAGAAAAATGTACCGTGTAGAAACGGAAGCCCCCAAAAGTTACAAAATGGCGTTGTTTTTTTTTTTTTTTTTTTAATTTTGTGTCTCAATTATAAATTTTTTTTTTTTGATTTCGCTGTAGATTTTTGGGTAAAATGACTGACGTAATTACAAAGTAGAATTGGTAGCGCAAAAAAAAGCCATCATATGGATTTTTAGGTGAAAAATTTTAAGAGTTATGATTTTTTAAAGGGAAGGAGGAAAAAACGATAATGGAAAAACCATGGGTCCTTAAGAGGTTAAAGTACCATACAAGTCAATGGGAAATATTTTACTACTTGGTACACATGTTACTAATGTCAACTAAAATATAGGATAGTTATTTAACCCTAACCTGCCCCCATTTGTGAGGGTCGGAGTTTTTGTTTAAAGTTCCATGCAAATCTATGGGAAATGTATGGTTTAGCATAACTTTCATACGGCTGGAGAAATTTCGATAATACCTGGTACACATTATTTATGTCAAATAAAAATATAGGATAGTTAAATTAACCCTAATCTACCCCATTATGTGAACAATGGGGTTTTTGTTTCAAGTCCCATGCAAGCACAGTAAAATCTCCCTTAGTGTATACCTCCCAATAACAGACAGTTTTTAATTCCCCGGTAGAGTCCCATAAAACTTAAAAAGACTTAAAGGGGTACTCCGGCGCTAAGACATCTTATCCCCATCCAAAGGATAGGGGATAAGATGCCTGATCGTGGGGGTCCCGACGCTGGGGACCCCTGTGATCTTGCACGCAGCACCCCATTAGAATCAGTCCCCGGAGCGTGTTCGCTCAAAGTCTGATTACTGGCGATCACGGGGATGGAGCGTTGTGATGTCACGGCTCTGCCCCTGTGTGACGTCACGCTCCGCCCTCTATGCCTATTGGAGGGGGGCGTGACAGCTGGGACCCCGCGATCAGGGGATAAGATGCCTTAGCGCCGGAGTACCCCTTTAATAGCAGATGCGGGGACACCCAATAGGGGACAAAACACTCCCATTAGGGGACAACCAGGCTTATGTGCCAGCTCTAAATTGTACGCCGGCTTCCATCAGGGGGTACAGCCAATACCCCCAGTAAAGAGCCCAGGCCCCCGATGCACGCACCAGCACAGAAGCAGAAGACCAATGTTTAAACAGTGGTCTCCTGCTTCTGTATGTCCGCCAGCCACATAGTAACATAGTTCATAAGGTTGAAAAAAGACCAGAGTCCATCACATTCAACCTATATCCCTAATGAGTCCCTACTGAGTTAATCCAGAGGAAGGCAAAAAAAAAAAAAACTCCTACTAGAGGTAAAAAATTCCTTCCCGACTCCAAATATGGCAGTCAGGATAAATCCCTGGATCAACGGTCTGTCCCTATAATTCTAATTTACATAACCAGAGATGTTTTTACTCTCCAAAAATACATCCAGACTAGAGATGAGCGAATTTACAGTAAATTCGATTCGTCACAAACTTCTCGGCACGGCAGTTGATGACTTTTTCTGCATAAATTAGTTCAGCTTTCAGGTGCTCCTGTGGGCTGGAAAACGTGGATACAGTCCTAGGAGACTCTTTCCTAGGAATGTATCCACCTTTTCCAGCCCACCGGAGCACCTGAAGGCTGAACTAATTTGATGCAGGATTTCTTGTACACTGGTGCCCAGTACTGTACACAGTATTCTATGTGTGGTCTGACTAGTGATTTGTACAGTGGAAGAATTATTTCCTTGTCGTGGGCATCTATGGCCCTATTGATGCACCCCATGATTTTATT
Organism: Hyla sarda; assembly: GCF_029499605.1. NCBI lineage: Eukaryota > Metazoa > Chordata > Amphibia > Anura > Hylidae > Hyla > Hyla sarda. Next base: position 122,701,572 of record NC_079193.1, read on the forward strand.
TGCCTTGGCAGCAGCTGCCCGACACTGGTCACTACAGCTAAATTTACTGTTAACTAAAACTCCTTTTCCACGTCAGTTGTCCCAAGTGTGCTCCCATTTAATACATAAGCCCAAGCCGGATTTTTCCTCCCCATGTGCATTACCTTACATTTATCAGTGTTGAACCTCATCTGCCACGTCCCAGACCAAGCCTCCAACCTATCCAGATCCATTTGTAACAGTGCCCTGTCCTCTATTGTGTTTACCGCTTTACAGAGTTTAGTATCATCTGCAAAGATTGCTACTTTACTATTCAACCCCTCTACAAGGTCATTAATGAATATATTAAATAGGACAGGACCCAATACTGACCCCTGTGGTACCCCACTAGTTACAGTCACCCAATCAGCATAAGTACCATTAATAACCACCCTCTGTTTCCGATCACTGAGCCAGTTACTTACCCACTTACACACATTCTCCCCCAGCCCCATCCTTCCCATTTTATGCACCAACCGTTTATGTGGAACCATACCAAATGCTTTGGAAAAATCCAGATATACGACATCCAGCGATTGCCCGTGATCCAGTCTGGAGCTCACCTCCTCATAAAAGCTGATCAGGTTAGTTTGACAGGACCGATCCCTCATAAAGCCATAACACGAAGATAGCCGATAACACTGATCAGTGCTATGCCCCATGCATAGCACTGAACAGTAATAGCAATTACTGGGGGGGGGGGGGGGAGGGGAGGGGAAAAATCAAAAACAAAAAAATTTGTTATCGTCCCCTTTTCTCATTTTGCCTCCAGAAAGTGTAAAAAAATTAAAAATAAATGTATAAACATATTTGGTATCGCCGCCTGCGTAAATGTCCAAACTATCGAAAATGTCTGCTTTTTTTGTCACATAATAAAAAAAAAAGAAAAATTACGTTTCATATTTGCAAATGTGGAATCAATAAAGTACAGATCATGGTACAAAAAATGAGCCCTCATTCCGCCGCTTTTATGGAAAAGATATAGGTCCTCAAAATAGAGGGATTTTAAACGCACTAATTTCGTGAAAAAGTTTGAGATTTTAACTGTACAATGATAGAAAAGTATGTAATCATGGGTATCATTTTAATCGTATTGACCCACAGAATAAAATAAAATAAAAACATGTAATTTTTACCATAAATTGTACAGCGTGAAAACGAAACCTTCCAAAATTAGCTAAATTGTGTTTTTCTTTTCAATTTCCCCACACAAATAGTATATTTTTATTTTTTATTTCGTCATACATTTTATGGTAAAATGAGTGTCATTACAAAGGACAACTGGTCACGCTAACAAGCCCTCATACTAATCTGTGGATGAAAATATAAAAAAAAGTTAAGATTTTTAGAAGGTGAGGGGGAAAAAACGAAAATGCTAAAATAAAATTAGCTGCAAATGGGCTGTGTCCTTAACCCCTTAACGATAAAGGACGTAAATGTACGTCCTGGTGAGGTTGTACTTAACGCACCAGGACGTACATTCACATCCTATGCATAACCGCGAGCATCGGAGCGATGCTCGCTTCATGCGCGGCAGGTCCTGGCTGCTGATGGCAGCCAGGGTCCCGCCCGTAATGGCAGACATCTGCGATCGCGCGGATGTCAGCCATTAACCCCTCAGATGCCGTGATCAATACAGATCACGGCATCTGCAGCATCGCGGTACTTTGAATGGATGATCGGATCGCCCGCAGCGCTGCCTCGGCGGTCCGATCATCCAGCATGGCGGCCGGAGGTCCCCTCGCCTTGCTCAGACTGTCTCCCGGGGTCTTCTGCTCTGCTCTGGTCTGCGATCGAGCAGACCAGTGCAGAAGTTTACCGATAACGCTGATCAGTGCTATGTCTTATACATAGCACTGAACAGTATTAGCAATCGAATGATTGCTATAAATAGTCCCCTATGGGGACTATTAAAGTGTAAAAAATAAAAGTAAAAAAAATGTGAAAAACCCCCTCCTCCAATAAAAATGCAAATAGTCCCATTTTCCCTATTTCCCCCCAAAAAGTGTAAAAAAAAAAAAAAAAAAAAAAAAAAAAAAAAAAAAATAAAAATTCATATACATATTTGCTATCGCCGCGTGCGTAAATATCCCAACTATTAAAGTAAAATGTTAATGATACTGTACAGTGAACAGCGTGAACGTAAAAAAAAAGGCCAACATAGCTGCTTTTTTTTTTATAACATTTTATTCCCCCAAAAAATGTATACATTTTTTTTAAAAAGTTTTATATAAGCAAATATGGTATTAATAAAAATACAGATCACGGCTAGAGATGAGCGAACTTACAGTAAATTCGATTCGTCACAAACTTCTCAGCTCGGCAGTTGATGACTTATCCTGCATAAATTAGTTCAGCTTTCAGGTGCTCCCGTGGGCTGGAAAAGGTGGATACAGTCCTAGGAGACTCTTTCCTAGGACTGTATCCACCTTTTCCAGCCCACCGGAGCACCTGAAAGCTGAACTAATTTATGCAGGATAAGTCATCCACTGCCGAGCCGAGAAGTTCGTGACGAATCGAATTTACTGTAAGTTCGCTCATCTCTAATGACTGCGCAAAAAATTAGCCCTCATACCGCCGCTTATACGGAAAAATGAAAATGTTATAGGTCTTCAAAATAGCGGGATTTTAAGCGTACTAATCACAGTTTATGATTTTTGTTTTTTAAGCGCAAAAGTAATAGAAAAGTATGTTATCATGGGTATCATTTTAATCGTATTGACCCAAATAATAAAGAACACATGTCCTTTTTACCATAAAGTGTACGGCGAGAAAACGAAACCTTCCAAAATTAGCAAAATTGTGGTTTTCTTTTTAATTTCCCCACACAAATAGTATTTTTTTGGTTGCGCCATACATTTTATGGTAAAGTGAGTGATGGCAAACAACAAGCCCTCATACTAGTCTGTGGATGAAAATATTAAAGAGTTATGATTTATGAAGGCGAGGAGGAAAAAATGAAAACGTAAAAATATGATTGTCTGCGTCCTTAAAGGGGTACTCCGCCCCTGGCATCTTATCCCCTATCCAAAGGATAGGGGATAAGATGTTAGATTGCCGCGGTCCCGCTGCTGGGGACCCCAGGGATCGCCGCTGCGTCACCCCGCCATCATTACTGCACAGAGCGAGTTGCCATTTTATTCCCCTTTTATCCCCCTGTGCCACTTCATAAAGGGGGAGTGAGAGAGAGAGAGAGATAGATGAATTTACATAGAGGGTAATAAAGGGGAAATGAAATTGCACAGGGAGGGAGGGGGATAAAGGGGAAATTGTGTGTCACAAGGGGGGGGGGTTATAATTTTGCACAATGCTTGGGGGGAATAAGATGTCACAGGATATAAAAGGGGGATGAAATGATATGGGGGTAATAAGGGGAGATTAACCCCTTAAGGACCACGGGTTTTTCAGTTTTTTGCACTTTCATCTTCTGTAGGTCCATATGATTAAAATGATACCCTACTTATATAGGTTTGATTTTGTCGTACTTCTGTAAAAAATCATAACTACATGCAGAAAAATGTATACGTTTAAAATTGTCATCTTCTGATCCCCTATAACTTTTTTATTTTACCGCGTATGATCAGCTCAGAGAAGCCCTTAACAATATAAAATGGGATATTGTCCTCAAAAACAAGAATACTGACACTAAATGGGAGACTTTTAAAGAGATCTTAAATTATCACTTTAATAAATATATACCTTATGGGAATAAAAGGGTCAGAAATAAAAGAAAACCAATATGGATGAATAAAAACATTAAAGAGGCAATAAAGGACAAAAATAAAGTATTTAAAATACTATAACAGGACAGCAGTGAAGAAGCATGAAAAAGCTATAGAGAAAAATGTAAAATATGTAAAACAGATAAAAGCCGCAAAAATAGAGACAGACTCATTGCCAAAGAGAGTAAAACTAACCCCAAAATGTTCTTTAACTATATAAATAGCAAGAAGGTCAAAAATGAAAGTGTGGGCCCCTTAAAAAATGATGAAGAAGAAATTATAAACGGGGATCAGGAAAAAGCAAATATATTAAACAAATTCTTCTCCACTGTGTTCACCGAGGAAAATGAAATGCCAGGTGAAATACAGTGTGATAAGGTAAACTCCCCAGTACAGGTCACCTGTCTAACCCAGGAAGAAGTACAGTGCCGCCTACAAAAAATCAAAACAGACAAATCACCAGGTCCAGATGGCATTCACCCCCATGTTCTAAAGGAATTAAGTAATGTTATAGACAGACCCCTATTTTTAATATTCCGGGACTCTATAGTAACAGGGACTTTTCCCCAGGACTGGCGCATTGCAAATGTGGTACCAATGTTTAAAAAGGGAACAAAAGGTGACCCAGGGAATTATAGGCTAGTTTAACCTCAGTTGTATGTAAATTGTTTGAGTGTTTTCTAAGAGATGCTATTTTGGAGTATCTTAATAAAAATAAATGTATGACTCCATATCAGCATGGCTTTATGAGGGATCGGACCTTTCAAACTAATCTGATCAGCTTCTATGAGGAGGGGAGCTCCGGACTGGACCAGGGGCAATCACTGGATGTCGTATATCTGGATTTTTCCAAAGCATTTGATACAGTGCCTCATAAAAGGTTGGTGCATAAAATGAGAAGGATGGGGCTAGGGGAGAATGTGTGTAAGTGGGTAAGTAACTGGCTCAGTGTTAGGAAACAGAAGGTGGTTATTAATGGTACTTATTCTGATTGGGTGACTGTTACTAGTGGGGTACCACAGGGCTCCGTCTTGGGTCCTGTTCTGTTCAATATATTTATTAATGACCTTGTAGAGGGGTTGAATAGTAAAGTAACAATCTTTGCAGATGATACTAAACTCTGTAAAGCGGTAAACACTAAAGAGGACAGTGCACTGTTAAAAATGGATCTGGATAGGTTGGAGGTTTGGGCTGGGAAGTGGCAGATGAGGTTCAACACTGAAAAATGTAAGGTAATGCACATGGGGAGGAAAAACCCGGGCTGTATTAAATGGGAGAACACTTGGGACGACTGACATGGAAAAGGATTTAGGAGTCTTAGTTAAATGGGCACTGTCATGAAATCTAAAAAATATGTTGTAGTACTTAAGTACTACAACATATCTCTAATATACTTTAAATAAAAAAAAAGTGATTTTAAACCAGTTTAAAATCACTTTTAAATTCGGCCACTAGGGGTCACCCTCCTAGTGGCCGAATGTATTCGGCAGTGACGTCACTACTGAATTTCGACTCATTTAAGCCTGGCATTGAGTCGAAATTCAGTCACTTACCGTATGATATGTGGGTCCTTGTTGTGTACAATGGAGGCGGCTGCTGTAGGATGAGCAAAGATTTCTCTCTTCACCATTGGACAGAACAGGGAATTTGCATTGGCTGTGAAACCGATGGCCACATGGTGAGCAGCGATAGAAACCGCGTCATCTGCACCTTCTACCTATAAATTCAAGTTAGTGCAGGTGACTCTGCTGTAAGATTGTATTTAATAGTAGGTAGTATCCCCCTGCAGACATTAGCAGCAGTCCCCTTGTAGACAGCAGCCCCCCTGTAGACATAAGTAGCAGCCCCCTTTAGACAGTGGGCCCCCCTTTAGACAGCAGCAGGGCCCCCCCTTTAGACAGCAGCAGGCCCCCCCCCTTTAGACAGCAGCAGGTCCCCTCCCCCTTTAGACAGCAGCAGGTCCCCTCCCCCTTTAGACAGCAGCAGGTCCCCTCCCCCTTTAGACAGCAGCAGGTCCCCTCCCCCTTTAGACAGCAGCAGGGCCCCTCCCCTTTAGACAGCAGCAGGGCCCCTCCCCTTTAGACAGCAGCAGGGCCCCTCCCCCTTTAGACAGCAGCAGGCCCCCCCCCCTTTAGACAGCAGCAGGCCCCCCCCCCTTTAGACAGCAGCAGGGCCCCTCCCCCTTTAGACAGCAGCAGGCCCCCCCCTTTAGACAGCAGCAGCCCCCCCCCCTTTAGACAGCAGCAGGGGGCCCCCCTCCTTTCAGGCAGCTCACCTCCTCTGTCCCGTTTTTCCTTCCTCCGGTCCGCATCATGTCGTCCTATGGAGGAGCATGTGACCTATACGTCACTCCGCTTCCTCTGTAGTGTTACGCCGGGCGCAGGGGAGGAGGCGGAGTGACGTATATGTCACATGCTCCTCCATAGGACGACATTATGCGGCCCGGAGGACGGAAGAACGGGACAGTGGAGCGGCAGCAGGTATCGGGCATGGTATTAGGGACATAGAACGAGTCCCTGATACCATGAAAATAGCTAGTATCGGCCCTGATACCGATACCAGTATCGGTATCAAGACATCCCTAATTTATACCCAGGACTGTATCTATAACAAGGGGGCATCCTCTACGTTTAGAGGAGAGAAGGTTTCTACACCAGCACAGACGGGGATTCTTTACTGTAAGAGCAGTTTATACAGTTTAATACAGAACCCCCACATTTTCTGCATCTCCTTCCTTACTGTAAGAGCAGTGAGACTGTGGAATTCTCTGCCTGAGGAGGTGGTCATGGTGAACTCTGTAAAAGAGTTCAAAACGGGTCTGGATTAGAGATTAGCGAATTTACAGTAAATTTGATTCATCACGAACTTCTCGGCTCGGCAGTTGATGGCTTATCCTGCATAAATGAGTTCAGCTTTCAGGTGCTCACGTGGGCTGGAAAAGGTGGATACAGTCCTAGGAGACTCTTTCCTAGGACTGTAGCCACCTTTTGCAGCCCACCGGGGCACCTGAAAGCTGAACTAATTTATGCAGGATAAGTCATCCACTGCCAAGCCGAGAAGTTCGTGACGAATCAAATTTACTGTAAATTCGCTCATCTCTAGTCTGGATACATTTTTGGAGAGTAATAACATTACTGGTTATGTATACTAGATTTATAGGGACAGAACGTTGATCCAGGGATTTATTCTGACTGCCATATTTGGAGTCGGGAAGGAATTTTTACCTCTAGGATGAGGGTTTTTTGCCTTTCTCTGGATCAACTCCACTCAGTAGGGACTCATTAGGGATATAGGTTGAACTTTTTTCAACCTCATGAACTATGTTACTATTGGTATGAGGGCAAATTTTTTGCGCCGTGACCTGAAGTTTTTAGCTGTATCATTTTTGTATCGATTTTTATTCATCTTTTTCATGATATAAAAAGTGACCAAAAATACGCTATTTTGTACTTTTGAATTTTTTTGCGCGTACGCCATTGACCGTGCAGTTTAATTAACCCTTTAAGGACCCGGGCTTTTTCAGTCTTTTCATTTTCAATTTTCCTCCTTAACTTTAAAAAATCATAACTCTTTAAAATTTTCACCTAAAATTCTATATGATGGCTTATTTTTTGCGTCACTAATTCTACTTTGTAATGACATTAGTCATTTTACCTAAAAATCTACGGTGAAGCGGGAAAAAAAATCTATGTGCGACAAAATTGATGAAAAAAACACAATTTTTTAAGTTTTGGGGGCTTCCGTTTTTACGCAGTACATTTTTCGGCAAAAAATGACACCTTATCTTTATTCTGTAGGTCCATACGGTTAAAATGATACCCTAATTGTATAGGTTTGATTTTGTATCACTTCAGAAAAAAATCCTGAATACATTCAGGAAAATGTATACGTTTAAAATTGTCATTTTCTGAGCCCTATAACTTTTTTATTTTTCTGTGTTCAGGGCGCTATGAGGGCTCATTTTTTGCGCCATGATCTGAAGTTTTTAGCGGTACCGTTTTTGTTCTGATCAGACTTTTTGATAACTTTTTATTCACTTTTTTGTGGTATAAAAAGTGATCAAAAATGCGCTTTTTTGGACTTTGGAATTTTTTGGCGCTTACGCCATTGAACGTGCGGTTTAAAAAGCGGTATATTTTTATAATTCGGACATTTCCGCACGCGGCAATACCGCATATGTTTATTTTTATATATGCCGGGTGATTCAAACTTTTATTAGGGGAAGGGATAATTGAAAGGGTTAATTTTTTTTTACACTTTTCTTATACAATATTATAGCTCCCATAAGGGGCTATAACATTGCATTTACTGATCTTTAACACTGATTGATGCATCCCCATAGGAATGGATCAATCAGTGTTTTCTGCGATTGATTGCTCAAGCCTGGATCTCAGGCTTGAAGCATTCATTCGGCGATCAGACTGCAGGAAGGAAGGTAAGAGACCTTCCTCCTGTGCTACAGCTGTTCTGGATGCCGCGATTACACCGCGGCGATCCCGAACAGCTCCCTGAGCTAGCCGGGCACTTTTACTTTAGTTTTTAGCCGCTAAAGGGTTAATAGTGCGCAGCACCGCCATCAGTGCTGCGCGCTATTAGCGGCGGGTCCCGACTTCACTATGACGCCGGGCCCGCCGCGATATGATGCGGGGTCACCGTGTGACCCCGCGTTATATCGCAGGACCGGGACTCAGGGCGTAAACGGGGTCCTTAACAGGTTAATGATATATTTTTATAGTTCAGACATTTATGCACGCGGCGATACCACATATGTTTATATTTTTATTTACATGTTTTTTTTATTTTAATTTTTAATGGGAAATGGGGGGTGATTTGGACTTTTATTAGGGAAAGGGTTAAATGACTAACTTTTTTAACACTTTTTAAATTTTTTTTGCGGTGTTATAGCTCCCATAGGGGGCTATAACACTGCACACACTGATCTTCTACACTGTTCACTGCAAAGCCATAGCTTTGCAGAGTGTTATCGGCGGTCGATTGCTCAAGCCTGCATCTCTTGGAGCAATCAATCGCCGAAGGGACACGCCGGAAGAAGGTAAGAGGACCTCCGCTCGTGCCCCAGCTGATTGGGACACCGCATTTTCAATGCGGTGGTCCCGATCAGCCCCACTGAGCAGCCGGGAAGGTTTCATTTTCGTTTTAGACGTGGCGTTCAACTTTGAACGCCGCGTCGAAGGGGTTAATAGCGCGCGGCACTGCGATCGCTGCTGCACGCTATTAGCCCCGGGTCCCGGCTTCGGTTATGTGCCGGGACCGACCCGATATGACAAGGGGTCACCGCGTGACCCCGCGTTATATCGTGGGAGCCGGCAAAGGACTTAAATATACGTCCTTGGTCGTTAAGGGTTAAACGACACTGGGAGATTCTACTGTAATATTGCTTTTTATTGTGTTTTATAGGTAATTACACTCTAGAGTGAGTACAGTACAGTATTCCATCATTTAGGAAGAATGTTTAGCCTTTTTCCCAATAGGGGACATGTCTTAAAAGCGGACACTTTTTTATTCCCCGTGAGTATCCACTATTGGGAGATTCTACTTTATATAGGACTTCCAGTACCTTACTCCAAGCTTTGCTCTGCATCTCCTGATGAATGCGTCAGTCCGGGTTGCAAGTTACACCCATCTTGCAGATACACACCCACAATTTAAGCCACACCCCTTTTACTTTCTCCCCTTATTGTGTATCGGTCTGGCTTGCAAATCACACCCACTCTCACAAAGCCATACCCCCTTCTATTTTCGGCTTACAATATCTTCATCACAACTCAGCCCCACCTGTGGACTAGATATGTGGACAAACTGAGGTCGGGATACGAGGAAAAGAAATTAGTTCAGAATATGAGGAGGGGATTTGGGGTAGGTGTATGAATTGGAGATTTGGGGTCAGGATATGAGGAGGGGATCTGGGGTCAGGATATGATGACAAAAACTTCCTCCTTTGTTGTTTTTCCTACCCACAAGGATTAGTTAAGAAAAAACGGGCAACGCCGTGTACTCAGTTAGTTGTCAATAATGGCCCACCGAGAAAACAGTAGGGATCGACCGATATCGTTTTTTTAGGGCCGATAGCCGATAACTTATACCGATATTCCGGTATAAGTTATCGGCTATTTATCCCCCCTCGACACTGCTACAGATCATTGATTTAAAGCGGGCGCTTTAAATCAATGCACTGCAGTGGCTTTTGCGGTGCCATAGGCCGCCGCCACCACCCGCTTCTCTCCCCCTACCTGTCAGGGTGGTCCGGGCCATCCATCCTTCCTTCCTGTAGTGTCCGGTGGCATTCCGGGTGGAGGGTGAACCGGTCCGGGCTGTCCTTCTCCGGGGGTCATCTTCTCCACTCCGGGCAGGCTCCGGCCTAGTACGCTGCATAGACGCCGCTGCGCAGTGAAGCCCGTGCGCATCAACGCACCTGACGTCACGGTGTAGTGGCGTCTATGCAGCGTACTAGGCCGGAGCCTGCCCGGAGTGGAGAAGATGACCCCCGGAGAAGGACAGCCCGGACCGGTTCACCCTCCACCCGGAATGCCGCCGGACACTACAGGAAGGATGGATGGCCCGGACCACCCCCATTACGGGTAAGTTTAATTTTTTTTTTATTGACTCGGAGGGTGGGGGAGGGACCCGACCGGTATAGCGGTATGGGCAAAAATCCATACCGGTATACCGCCCAGCACTATGGTGGGGGGGGGGGGGCGGTCGCGGTGGGGGGGGGGGGCGGTTCCGGGGGCATTATCGGCTTATCGGCAAGGTAATTGACGATACCGATAATGCCCAAAATCGTGATTATCGGCCGATAATATCGGCCATACCGATAATATCGGCCATACCGATAATCGGTCGATCCCTAGAAAACAGTACAGTACTTGAGTCTACTCTGAAAATCCAGCCCTGGGTGAGTCAGAATTACTTCTATGAGCACTTAGTGAAGCCAAAAGCCCATCTTTGCTCTGTTCTGTGGGTACCTCTTAGGCTGCATTCACATTACGGTTGCAGCGGAAGGCTGCCGGACCCGGCTGGGGGAGGGGAAACCATACGCTCCCGTACCCCAGCCGGACTGGCGCCGAACTACATTAACTTTAATAAGCTGACCGGAATCAAACAGTGACTCCGGACGGCTCATTTGTGACCGGACCCAAAACCATAGTAAACTGCGGTTTTAGGTCCGGTTGTATTGTATTATTTATTTGTGGTTAGTAGTTTTTAATGACAGTAATAGGTTAGTGGATGGGTTTGTATAAACCAGTTTACCATGCTGAGAAATTAAGATATGTGATCAGTTTGTGGGCTTAAAGGGGTACTCCGGTGGTTAAGAATTTTGGCTATATTGCATCTTCTTTTATTGTTCATGTCTTTTGCAATTGACATGTATTATATGTTTGTGTAGCATGTGTCTTTTTTTCTTACCTGTTTGTGGGCCAGGAAGTTCTGTAGTTCTGTGTTGCTTGGAGAAGGATAAAAAACACAGGAGGTGCTCCCTGATGAGGGGTATCTGCTGGTGTGTGCCCTTCACCACACCACAGTGAGATACCCACCTTGTATAGCCATGGAATGGATGGTGCTGGGTCAATGGTGTTAGTTGGCTGCTGCACTCCTACCGGTATCGGGTCCCAATAATGGGGGCCGAGAGTAATGGTAGACAGACAAAGCGGGGGAAAAAAACGGTTAGGCGGAGGCGCTGCACAACAAGAACATGAAGCGAGGACTCGAGCAGCACAGGACAATAAAATGCTTTTATTGGTATAACGGGGACAACGTGTTTCGGCATGAACTCATGCCTTCCTCAGGTCCACTTACAGTGACTAGCACTGTAAGTGGACCTGAGGAAGGCATGAGTTCATGCCGAAACGCGTTGTCCCCGTTATACCAATAAAAGCATTTTATTGTCCTGTGCTGCTAGAGTCCTCGCTTATTGTTCTTGTTGTGCAGCACCTCCGACAAACCGTCTTTTTTTTTTTTTCTGCCTTGTCTGTAGTTCTGTGTTCGATCTTTTACTGTTGTCCACAACGTCATCCATGTTAGGATTAGGCTGTGGACAACATGGCAGGGCTTTTTTTCTCTGTTCTTTCAGAACTGCATGAGAGAAATAAGCCACGCCCCCTCACCTCCCCCTCCTGGAGGATGCAGGTGTGCATGAGAGAAAGAAGCTAGAGCAGGGGGAGGGAGGACATACTTCTGAGGAGGTAAGACTGTGATATCTGAAGGGGAAGATAGCAAAGTGCACGGGCTGGGGATGTATAGACTGCAGGGGAATAAATCTCGGACTGGGGATGATTTCTGTGTGTGTGTGTGGGGGGGGGGGGGGGGGGGGCACTCCTGAATGACACATGCTGGGAGTTGTAGTCCCTGTTATGTGTGTGTATGCTAGTGTTTACAAACCAGTGTGCCTCCAGCTGTATCAAAACTACAACTCCTAGCATGCCCGGACAGCTTTTGGCTGGGACAACAAAAAATGTAAATAGAGTAGTTTAAACAAGAAGAATAGAAATTAAACAAAACAAATAGGGTAAGTGAAAAACGGAAAAACATGTTGACCACCGGAGTACCCCTTTAAAGCTCTATTAACAATCCTAGAACTGTTATTTAATACATACAGGTTTGGATGTGTGGCTTTCTATGTGGTGTGTGGGTGGTGTGTGTGTGTGTGTGTGTGTGTGTGTGTATGTATGTGTATGTAATATATATATAAAAATGATATCGGTCGATCATATATATATATATATATATATATATATATATATATATATATATATATAGGATCGACCGATATCATTTTTTTAGGGCCGATACCAATAATCGGTGGAGGTTAGGGCCGATAGCCGATAACTTATACCGATATTCCTGAATAAGTTATCGGCTATTTATCCCCCCGCGACACCGCTGCACATCATTGATTTAAAGCGGGCGCTTTATCGGCAAGGTAATTGCCGATACCGATAATGCTCAAAATCGTGATTATCGGCCGATAATATTGGCCAAACCAATAATCGGTCGATCCCTAATATAAATAAATATATATATATATATATATATATATATATATATATATATATATATTTATATACTTTGCCTGTGTGCTAGTAGCTATAAGCATCACTGAATTGGTGACCTGCATATGGTTATCTTATGTGGTTTCCTGTACAAGGACTTCCCAGGCCCTGGGCTTTTCATTGTCTTTAGGAACAATTTTCTACTGGATATTGCCTGTAATTGCATGTTAAAGAAAAAGTTAGTTTCCTGCTATTCTATAATGTGGAGCTATATATGGGCTGGGATAGTACTGCAGTGTAAGACACTTATCCCTTATCCATACCGAACACTGGTGTATACGGTACTTGGTTTTCAACACTGGGTATCTTTTGCCTCAATGTATTATCAAAGATATAGCTGGGTTCTGACATTGTTGTTGAATTACATTTTTGTTGTGTTTCTTGACTGCATCAGGTACTGCATATGAAAAGGTTGTGACATTTTTAGAAGTCTGTGTATTCTGAAGCAATTATTCTCCAACTAATTTGTGTCAAACTGGCATTGGGACTGGTATAACTGGCTTTTATGGCTACAGTTCCTTGTTTATCCTGTGTCCATACAATGTTGGCTTATGCGACTACTAGAAAGTTATGTGCTTATCTTGGCTATCAGAATGTGATCTGTAGAGAGACAAGCTCAAGAAGCTGGATGTCACCTTGCATTAGTAAGGATTTGCTCACAATAATGTCTGCCCCCGTTAATAAATGCCTGTTATCAATCCGTTTGATAATTTTTCAAACGGGTTACTAACAGCTGTAAAATAATCCAATTGATATCAATGGGATTTTTTTTTACAATGCTTCATCACCCGTTTGCACCTGTTTGCCTCGTGTTCCTTTTTTTTTTTTTTTTTTGATGTGGAAAAGACGTTGCATGCAGTATTTTTCTTGTGTCAAAAATAGCGGAATAGAAATGGATATTGTAAATGTAACTATGAATCATTATTTTCATTATTAATACCCGTATCATTATTTTACCTCTCTTTACTAATCTATCCCCTAACATTCATTCTTCCTTTTTTTTTTGTTTTCTTTCCCACTGCCCCTTGCGGACTGGCTTTGTATATAGTAGCTTATTATTTAATAATTTATTATATACAATATATATTTTTTGCACAAATTTTACAATGAAGTCTATAGCAAATGGATGAGCCTTTATGTCATCCGTTTGCACCTGGTTTATAATATGTTTTTGAACCATTATTACTTCTGAGCATGCTCAGAAGAGTTGAAATCAGCGGACTCCTGCAGTGCTGCGGGACTACTACTACTCCCATCATAGAACAGGCTGGTTTTGATGATGGGAGTAGTAGTTCCACTGGCCGCAGGAGTCTGCAGGCAGCTGGGGAGACATTAGTGCTTATACTACTAGCCCCATTATGAAAGTCTGTTCCTTGTTGGGGGTAGTAGTATAGGAGTGGGTGGCATGCTCTGCTCCCCTGCTTGTGATGTATAGATTGCATTTACTTTATTTTTAAATCCTCCGTCGGGAGCCCTTAATGGCTGGCACCAAGTAGCCATTCGGGGCTCCTGGCAAGGTTTTTAAACTACTACTGTGATAAACAGTATCATATCATATTATATTAATTTATTCACCCCCCCTTACATTTTTGTAATACTTTATTCCCCCCAGTGTGCATATTTATAATTCCCCCGCTGCCGCTCCTCATCTTCTTGCGCACTGTCAGCGCACAGCGGGGACATATGAGTCCATTCACCGCTGCTCATCTCCGTACCTGACAGAGATGAGCAGTGGGGAATGGAGGGACATGTCCCTGCTGTGTGCTGTTATTGAGCAATGGGGAATGGAGGGACCTGGTATGAATGGAGGGACCTGGAATGAATGGTCCCTGCTGTGTGCTGTTATTGGGCTCCATTCCCCACCGCTGCCTCCAGTACCCGACATGTCCCCACTGCTGCCGTACTCAAAGCGCAATCAGAGTGCACAGACATGTCAGTCTATTCTGCAGCTCCCTGTACCTGACGGAGATGAACAGCGGGGAATAGACTGACAGCGGGGACATGTCTGGTACCGGAGGCTGCGGCCGGGAATGGAACGCAATAACAGCGCACAGCAGGGACTTGTCCCTCCATTCCCCGCTGCTCATCTGTCAGGTATGAAAATGAGCAGTTGGGAATGGACTGACATGTCCCAACTGTGCGCTGTCATAGCGCAAGAAGATGAGGAGCTGGAAGCGGGTGAATTAATTTATTATAAATCTGCACACTGGGGGGAATAAAGCATTATAAATATGGGGGGGGGGGATAAATTTAATATGCACGGGGAATAAATTTGTGATTGTCACAGTAGTAGTTTAAAATCCCTGCTGGGAGCCCTGAATGGCCAAATGCACTCTATACATCGCAGGGGAGCGGAGCATGCCACCCACTCAGAAGTGAGACCCAGTACGATCAATCCATCAGCCCCTGTACTACTACCCGCTACATGGAACAGACTGTGTTGTAGTATAAGCACTAATGTAGTCTCCCCAGCCACCTGCAGACTCCCGCAGCCGGGGGAACTACTACTCCCATCATGGAAACAAGCCTGTTCCATGATGGGATTAATAGTTGTCCCGGCTGCAGGAGTCTGTAGGCAGCTGACTTTTCATATTAACGGATGAAAAAACGGATGCAAAAGGATGCCACTAAATGGAATCTCCTTTTTGAAACAGTTTGCACCCATTAGTAGTATGGTCCGTTTAGGAAGCAGTGACAGGAGAAAAGCGTGACTGAAGACAACGGCCGTATGAACCTAGCCTTAGAGGTGTCTTCCATGGCTTGTAATCCTTACAGACAAGACCACACTGTAGATAGTCACATTACATTGCAGGCTGTGTATCTATTAGGGATGCACCAAAATTTCAGCAGCCGAAAATGCCCCTTTCGACCTTTTCGGGTAAGGGAATTTCCTGCCGATATTTTTAAAGGTGAGTGTGGTCTGGGCTTGGCTTTTACTTCATATGCTCTCCAGCGGGAGGTGCAGAACTGCACACTGGCGCTACACTGCCTCATCCCATCTGTGCTGTGGGAGGATACTTGGGCAGTTGACAGTACAAGCCCCTCCCCCTAAATTAAAGTTTAACCCCCCCCCCTCTTTGTTCAAATAAAATTAAGTTAACAAAAATAAACATATTTGGTAACGCTGCGTGCATAAATGTCCGAACTACTAAAATGTTAATGAAACCGCACGGTCAATGGTGTAAAAGTAAAGGAATATATATATACCAACGACTAGAACTGCTGATTTTTGTTTACTTAACGTAGCAGAAAAAAAAGTTATCCAAAAAGTCCCGTCAAGGCAAAAATGGTACTGATAAAAAAAATACAGATCACAGCGCAAAAAAATTTGCCCCTATACAACCCCATATATGGAAAAATAAGAAAGTTATAGGGGTTAGAAGAGAACATTTTAAGCTTACAGATTTTATTTTAATTTTTTTAAAGATATAAGGGATAGATTTATCGGAACGTGCTAAGGGAAAATGAGTAGTTGCCCATAGCAACCAATCAGATAGGTGTGTCCTGGAGTCAATGTATGGTGTGTGGCAGTGCTGTGGCTCCAAGCCTGGCCAGTACCTTCTATAGCCACCCCATATGTGTTCTGCTGTCCCCTTCAAGTACATCAGTAACTAAAAAATTCTGATAATACAATTTTACAAAACTATATTGAAAAAAGTGGGCGGGGCAATGCAGTTTCTGTTTCTGGCCAGGCACGGCCTAAATTTTCTGTTTCGGACTAAAATTTCCCTTTCGGTACATCACTAGTATCTATCCTTTGTATATATACACTGCTCAAAAAAATTAAGGGAACACACAACACAATGTAACTCCAAGTCAATTACACTTCTGTGAAATCACACTGTCCACTCAGGAAGCAACACTGATTGACAATCAATTTCACATGCTGTTGTGCAAATGGAACAGACAACTGTGGAAATGATAGGCAATTAGCAAGACAACCCCAATAAAGAAGTGATTCTGCAGGTGGTGACCACAGACCACTTCTCAGTTCCTATGCTTCCTGGCTGATGTTTTGGTTGCTTTTGAATGCTGGTGGTGCTTTCACTCTAGTAGTAGATTGAGACTGAGTCTACAACCCACACAAGTGGCTCAGGAAGTGCAGCTCATTCAGGATGGCACATCAATGCGAGCTGTGGCAAGAAGGTTTGCGGTGTCTGTCAGCGCAGTGTCCAGCGCATGGAGGCGCTACCAGGAGACGTGGAGGAGGCCGTAGCAGGGCAACAACACAGCAACAGGACCGCTACCTCTGCCTTTGTGCAAGGAGGAGCAGGAGGAGTACTGCCAGAGATCTGCAAAATGACCTCCAGCAGGCCACAATGTGCATTAGTCCACTCAAACAGTCAGACCCAGACTCCGTGTGGATGGTATGAGGGCCCGACATCCACAGGGGGGGGTTGTGCTTACAGCCCAACATCGTGCAGGATGTTTGGCATTTACCAGGGAACACCAAGATTGGCAAATTCGGCACTGGCACCCTGTGCTCTTCAGATGAAAGCAGGTTCACACTCATGTGACAGATGTAACAGAGTCTGGAGACACCGTGAAGAATGTTCTGCTGCCTGCAACATCCTCCAAAATGACCGGTTTGGCAGTTGGTCAGTAATGGTGTGGGGTGGCATTTCTTTGGGGGCTGCTCCACCTGCTTGCCAGAGGTAGCCTGACTGCCATCAGTTACTGAGATGAGATCCTCAGACCCCTTGTGAGACCATATGCTGGTGCGATTGGCCCTGGGTTCCTCCTAATGCAAGACAATGCTAGACCTCATGTGGCTGGAGTGTGTCAGCAGTTCCTGCAAGAGGAAGGCCTTGGTGCTATGGACTGGCCTGCCCATCTCAACCCCCCCCCCCCCCCCCTCCCTCCCTCGAATGAGTGAATTGTTAGCCGCAGCGCGCTGTCCCCAATCATTTGTGACCCGCAAGCGCTGTTCTGCTTCTTCTCAAATTTTGGTGGGCTTTTTATCCTTTTACCCCTAATGAAAAGGTAAAGTTGGGCAAATGAAGGCGAGAATTTCGCCCCCGTTAAAGCTTCCCTGATCTGAAGGAAGTAATCGCCATTGAACATGAAATAATTATTAGATAACAAAAAATCCGTGGCCAATATAGCGCCGTGACATCACATGTGGACAAAGAGTACTGTTCAGACCAAGCGATTTTGTCAACTATCTCCAAGATATGCTTGGTGTCTCTCAAATAGGTGGGAGTGACTCTGGTTAGGGGTTGTAGGTACGAATCAAGCCAGTCTCCCAGTCTCTGCCCAAGTGACCCTATACCCGCCACTATAGGGCAGAGGGGAGGTGGAAAGAACCCCTTATGTAACTTGGATAGAGTGGACGACGGGCGTGACTGGTGTTTCCACATACAGGTATTCCTTTATTTGTTTATTTAAAACCCCCATGGTCAGACCTTCCTCTAACAACTTTTTCAGAGCTGTCTGACATGACCTGGTGGGATTACTAGTGAGCTTCCTGTATGTGGAGGTGTCATTGAGAAGATCCATATTACGTTTTAAATCATAGTCCTGAGTTCAGCAGAACAACCGCACTGCCCTTATCGGCGTTCCGGATTAATAGATCTTTATTGTTAGTGATGTCTTTTAAAGCGGTTTGTTCCACTGAACTAAAGTTACTATGTGAATGCTGATGTTTAATTGTAGAATGCAGATGATCTAGATCTCTTTCCACAAGCTCCTGATAACTATCTAGAGCCGGTGTGCGTGATGTAAGGGGAGAAAATCTGGTTTTGGATGTGCAAAAAGATGGTATAGGGCTATTACAATTACCAGAGTCCACGCCAAGGGCATGCAACAATAACACATTGTATTGATCTAAGAAATCTGTATATAATACATCATCACTATCACATTGAGAATCCCCATCCATAACAACCCCTTGAGAGTCCTCACATAGGGAAAAATGTCTGTTGACAGTCAAATCGTGGGCCCATTTATTGATATCGAAAATAGTGGAAAAAAGATTAAAATCACATGTGGGCCCAAAACCGAGGCCTTGGCTTAGCAGAGAGACTTTTAGGGGTGATGATATAACTGGAAAGGTTGATAACGGAAGAACTTACTTGGTTGGAATCTGGGATCTCAGATGGTATCTTTTGTCTTCTGTGTTTTCTCCCGGCTCTTCTCCTCCGTCGTTTGGGTAGCGTGTGTGGATTTGATTACATCCGGAATCAGCTGAGTTTCTTAACTCTGTTTGTGCCGCTCCCTGTCTTTGTTCTTGTAGCATATTCTCACTTTCTGAGAAAGAGACCGATTGACAGGTCTGCATTTCTTGTTGGAGTTTTTATTGTATGATTTTTTTGTTGTGTGATTTATGTTCCATTTAAGAATAGAACGGGGGGGGGGGGGGGGGGTAGCTGTAACTGGAGTGCGGTTTTGTAAGGTCCATGGGGGAGATTTATCAAAGCCTGTGTAGAGGAAGAGTGGTGCAGTTGCCCCTAGCAACCAATCAGCTCGCTTTTTTCATTTTTCACAGGCCTCTTTAAAAATGAAAGAAGCAATCTGGTTGCTGTGGGCAACTGCACCACTCTCCCTCTACACAGGTTTTGATAAATCTCCCCCCATGTGTACACCATGTCGCTTTTATAATCCATGGAATCTCATTTACATTTTCCTTTTTTGGTCTCCATTATGTTGTTTTCCAGGGCATTGATGTGTTCTTTTATTTTGTTTTTCAGAATCACATATTCTGATTGCTATTCAAACATTTTTAATTGTACCTCAATGTTTTCAATCCCAGCAATCAATTTTTTTCATGTATCAAATATCTGGGACGCTATACATATAGACAACCTTGTCTTGGTATGGAGGGATAGCGAGAGCAAGTTACAGGATTTTGTTAAATATATAAAAAATAAGGATTTTAATCTTCATTTTTCTGTTTCAATAATTTTTATTGAAAGAATTTTTTGATGAACAACAGATCTAGTGGACAATAAACAAGCATAAGCCACAATGCCATACCGATTTTGACATAGTTAAAGGTTACAAAGTTGTCAGTACAACTGAAACAATGGCAGCGCAGGCACATAGAGAATATATCTTATAAACAAAGAAATAAAAAAAACAAACATAAAGAACATAGATTGTGATTGTGAGGAAGAGACATGTGAACAGATCGGGATAATGTGGTACCTTTTGTCTAAATGAATACGTTCTACTAAAATAGAGAGGATAAGGAGAGATTCAGTGTCTACGCTGACGTTGGAATGTAGCTAAAGTTGGCAAAGGTCAACGGTCAAGTAATGCTAAAGTGTCCAGGGTGTGTTATACGTGGTTGTCTATTGTATTCGCACCCTAAAGTACATTGTTTGGGATGACAATCAGCTTTGAGCAAGGCAGGTGCGATGGAGTGACAAGAGGTGGGATAAGATGGCGCATCGCAACCATCATAACGTAATGGTAGAGTGGGTCGAGGCAATCCAGTTAGCCCAGCGTGTTTGAAATTTGTGATGTGTGCCGTTCCCCAAAGCTATAGTACGTTCATAAGTGCAAGTTACGTTCAATTTATTGACTACTTCCGTAATGGAGGGCACAGTTGGAGACTTCCATTCTTTAGTGAGCGTTATCTTGGCAATAACACAGGCAATGCTAGCCAACTCCCGCAACTTTGGAGGAATAGAGTGCATATTAATAAGGAGTAAAACAAACTGAGGGGACCAGCGAGTCTGGATGTGTAACACGTCTTCCAAAAGGGTTCTGCAGGCTGACCAGTAAGCAGTAATAGCTGGGCAATCCCACAGTACATGTACAAGGCTACCTGTATTCCCACAATTCCGCCAACATAGGGGCGAAGAGTCAGGGTATATAAGTGACTTTCTCAGGAGTGTAGTACCATTGTAGAGTGGTTTTAGTCAGGGACTCCACGTGGGAGACGCATTGGAAAGCCTTATGTGCCATCTGGAATGCCTGTTTCCAATCATGTTCATCTAGAGTAACGCCCAATGATCGTTCCCAAGTGCGGAAAGGATGTGATTTGTAAAAGTTGGTAGAATGTGTGAAAGTGGCATATATCATACTCAGTCCTTTTAGGTTGCTGTTTAAGAAAACGAGTGTGGCCGGATGAGGACGAACACCTGAAGGGGACAAGGTGTTAAGAAAATGCCTAATCTGCAGGTACATGTAGAAATCACGTTTAGGGATATGATACTTTAGCTGTAAGGCTTGGAACGTCATTAGTTGTCCTGTTTCGTGTAAATGTCTAACATGGGTAATGCCATGAAGGGACCATCTCTGTAGGGCTAGAAGCCTGAATAAATGTTAGGGGAAGGGAATGGTCTGAGACAACACTATCAGCAGCTGCCGCTTTTAGGTATTTTAGCCACGTAGCATATGAAGCTTTAATAATAGGGTTATGAAGTGGTAGTGGGGAGACAGAGTCCCAGAGGGGGTGTAACAATGCGTCCGAGCATTGGTACGGGGACATATAAGTATGTTCAATGTGTACCCAGGGTGTGTCTAGGCGACCTTTCCACCAGCCTCGCAGAGAACCAACCAAGGTGGCTATATAGTAAGCATGAAGATCCGGTAAGCCCAGACCCCCTGCCTCTTTTGCTTTCATTAGTATAGAGCCTGCTAATCTCGGCTTCTTATCTGAGCACACAAACTTGGTTAGAATCGCTTGGGCTGCTGAAAAATCCATGATAGGTAGAGTTCTGTAAAGATATGGGAACCTCGGGAGTAGAAACATTTTAAATGTGGCAACCCGTCCCACCCAAGAAATATCATAATGGGCCAGTCTCTGTGCCTCTTCTGCTATTACTTTCAGGAAGGGTTCATAGTTGAGTTGGAATAGAAGTTTATGAGGGGAGGCTAGTTTTAATACCTAAATAGGTTACATCCGAAGTACGCCAATCAAAAGGGTATGTATGTTTGAAGAGTCGTGTTGCCTGGTCGGTCATGAAGAGAGGCAAAGCCTGTGTTTTTGAGGTGTTAAGATGGTAATATGACAGTGTGCCAAAGTTGTGAATTATGGCTAGGGCAGCTGGGGTCGAAACAAGGGGCTTGGTAAGAGAGAGAATAATGTCATCTGCGTATAGGGAAATGAGGTGGGTTTTTCCTCCAATTTTAACCCCCGATATTTCAGCACTGGAGCGGATGGCTTGTGCCAGGGGCTCTAGGCATAAAATGAATATGAGAGGGGGCCTCGTGCCATTAGTAATGTTTAAGGGAGCGGACAGAACTCCATTAGTAAATATTCTAGCCGTGGGGCAGACATAGAGCGACATAATTGCTTGCATAATGGGGCCATTAAAGCCCAAATGCCGTAACACCGAGAAGGCATACGACCAGCAGAGCCTGTCAAACGCCTTCTCGGCATCGAGTGCAAGGACCAAGGCAGGGGTGCGGGTCTTCTCAATATGGTAAAAGACGTTTAACAGGCGTCTAGTGTTGTCTGCTGCTTGGCGGCCTGGCACAAAGCCAGACTGATCAGCGTTAATCAGGGAAGGCAACACCGTCGCCAAGCGCGAGGCAATTAATTTGGCGAAAATTTTTAGATCTTGATTGAGTAGGGAAATGGGCCTATAATTTTGTGGGATATCCTGAGATTTCCCTGGTTTGGGGAGCTCGGGCAGTGGAAGTGGAATCTAGCGATGGGTCTACTACTAAATTGAAGTCCCCACAGATGACTAAGGGTCCCCCTTTTATGCGATTGTCAACTCGTAATGTGGAACGGAGGAAGCGGTGTTGGCCTAAGTTGGGGGCGTACAGTGCCACTAAGGTATATGGTATGTGATTTATGGTGCAGGAAAGGATGATGTAGCGCCCCCGAGGGTCACAAACTATGTCAGACATGGTAAAGGCCACCGTGTTCCTAATCGCCAACATCACTCCTCTAGTTTTAGTCGTGTGGTGCGAGTGGAAGATGTGGGGGTAGGATGCGTGGGATAATCTGAATGCAAAGAAATGAAAACCAATGTAGAAGAAGAACAAGTGGCACTGCCAGTAACCACAGGGTCTAAAAACAAAGGATACACTTTGGAGGTATACAACAGATAGGAACTTGCACATGGGGTCCCATCGGAGGTGCTAGGTGAAACAGAACGATATCAGTAAAAGAGCAAACATAGAAAAAAACCACACCTGCACTCACCGCAAGGGTACCGCAATTCCGGCCTCACTCAAACGGTGCCTACAATCCAAGATCGGGCATATCAGAAGTGGAGCGCTCAGAGAAGGCGACTGCCGGCGGTTTCACGCAATCACTATGCGCTTCATCCGGCCTCATATGAGGCCGAATGAGGCCGGATGAAGCGCATAGTGATTGCGTGAAACCGCCGGCAGTCGCCTTCTCTGAGCGCTCCACTTCTGATATGCCCGATCTTGGATTGTAGGCACCGTTTGAGTGAGGCCGGAATTGCGGTACCCTTGCGGTGAGTGCAGGTGTGGTTTTTTTTCTATGTTTGCTCTTAATCTGAATGCATCCTACTCTAGCAAATGTGTCTCTTGTGCACTAATGATATCAGCTCCAAAGGATAACGCTTCCCTCCAGAGATAGGCTCTTTTATGAGGGCTGTTAAGACCGTTAACATTGATACTGACCATTTTAAGTACCGTAGAGCAGGATAAAAAGCATGATCGTATAAAGCATAAGGGGTTGACCACAAGCGCCTCCCAGCCAGAGCTCCCGGGTCATCAATTAGCGGACACTGCTGCAAGGACAAAAGATTAGTGTACCTACTCACATTGTACATACACATAACATAACACATAACATACAATGCAAACCAGCAAACTAGTAAACTGTAAAAGGATATCATAGAGGAAGGCCGAAGCCTATCTTCCTGAGTGGGTGTTATGTCCATGCCGAAGCCAGACCAAACCTAAGAGCCGAGGAGGCCATAATAAGGTCAAAGGTCAATGAGACCAGAGTCGGTGAGCTATAGACCAGTCCTCTCGAGATTTGCGCAAGGACGGGCGGGGTGGTCCTTTAGGTAAGTCCACAGGTAAGTTCCATTTCTTCAGGAGAGTCTCCCCTTCTGCTGGAGTCCGGACCAGGTGGATCTTGTCATCACGCCGGATTAGGAGACGTACCGGAAAGCCCCATCTATACTGAACATTTGCTGAGCGTAGGGCAGAGGTAATCGGGTTGAGATCCCTGCGCAGTTGTAGCGTGGTCGCCGAGAGGTCGGTGTAGAGGGCCACTTGATGGTAGGGAGCTGGCAGGCCCCCGTTGGTGCGGGCGAAATTCATCAGCTTCTCCTTCACTGTAAAAAAGTGCACCCTCGCCAAGACGTCCCTGGGGATAGAATCGTCCAGATGTTGAGGTCGAGGTACTCTGTGCGCCCGATCTATTTCAAGCTCTGTTGGGGAGCACGAGGGCAGTGCAGCTTTTATAAGAGAGCGAACATAGGTAGGAATTTCTGCAGGGGCCACACTTTCTGGGATGCTGCGTAGTTTGATATTGTTGCGCCTACTGCGGTCTTCCAGGTCGGCAACTTTTGCTTTTAGGGCGGCAATATCATCTTCTGCTGCGTTGTGAGAGTCAATGGGGGAGATTTATCAAAGTTGTCTATGTCCCGCATCAATATAGACCAAACTACAGAGGGTTAGTCTGGTCTATTGTGCACCTAATTTATCAAATGGCGCACAGCACTTGATAAATTCTGTGCTCAGACTGCATGATCTATGCTTTAGTCTATATTTAAACCTGCTCCAACATGGTCTGACATTTCGGCGTACTTTCAGCCTATGCGACTTGTCGCTGAAAAGTCGCTTTTGATAAATTCAGCACCAATGCATTTTTCAATGCATTTCAGTCTAAAATAGACTTGCATGCATCATGTTCTAAAAATCCTCTAGAGCAAAAGTCGCAGAAAAGTCGCACATATTTAGACTGCGACTTTCTGTGCGACAAATTTAGACAAGAAAAAACTGTCTAAATCCTTTGATAAATCTCCCCAATGACTTCATTGTGAGAGGTAGCAAACTCTCCCAGTTTATTCTCAATATGATAAATTCTAGCACCTAGACCCTCCACAGTGACATGTAAAGGGTTAATCATGCTTATAATGTCCTTTCTAAGGGATCTCTGAAGGGTGAGCAGCATATGCTTCATTTGGGTATCTGTAAGAGCAGTGTCAGTGACAGGCAGTGAATGCATCTCATTTTCTTTATCAGGTGGGAGAGCAGCAGCAGAGTCCCAGTCAGACAGGGGAGGAAGGTTAGGCAGAGGGGAGCTGCGTTGACGCTGCTGGGTGAAGTGGCTGGACTGAAAAGACTCCCTCTGAGCTTGCAAGCAGGGAAGCGTGGGTGAGGGGAGAGCCGACACTACCTGTGATCCACAGCGCTGTGAAGAGCCGGGGGAGGATGGAGCAGAGGGCGGCAGGTCAGCTGCGACGCGCGGGAGAAAACTCCGGAGCTCCGGGTCAGATGTGGAGCGTCGCTGCAGAGCAGGTAGGACTTGCGCTGACAATGGCAAGCGGTGTGCTGGGCCTCGTTCTCCGTCGGCGCCATCTTGGGACGGGGACCGCCGCTGTGAAAAGTAGAATTTAGCCAGCTTGTCATGCTTGACAACCTTTTTCCTGCGCCCTGGCATGGTGGGCAAAGGTTCTCTCACCCTTGGGTGCTGTTAAGGCTCTGGTAAATGCTGTGAAGTCGCTGATTAGGGCACTTTACTGCGGAGCACAGCAACTACACGGCCATTCAGTCCGGCTGCCAGGCCACGCCCCTAATCTTCGTTTTTCATCATATTTTTACCCTGAGTCTGTCCCATTTTTGGATGTACTGCTATGTGCCCCCACGGCTGAGGATCATTCTAGTAATTCTTTACATAATATCATTGTAAAACCTTATAGGAAATACACTGCAGGCAAGTTCCTGCCATCCCTGGCATGTAACCCGTAATATCCCTTATGGAGAGTGGGTGCGTTTAAGAAGAAACTGTCTGCAGGATGAAGTTTTTGAACATGAATCCATTCTTTTACATAATAGACTTAAATCTAGAGGTTATGATGATGCCAGTCTAAATAAAGCATTTAAAAGCAAAGAAAATAAATCGAGTCACTCTCATTTCCTCACATGCAAGAAATAAAGGTAATACTAAAAATAAAAACAATGGATTCAGTGATTCAAAAAAATAATCTACCTATTTTTGTTACAAGCTATAGTAGGCAATTTAAAGCGATTAGTGATATTTTGCAAAAATATCTTCCAGTATTAGAAAATGACAATGCTTTGCAAAATTATGACAAATCACGTATTAGGGTGGTCTCCAGAAGGGGTCCATCCCTAGGGTCTAAATTGTCACCCAGCTTATTTCTAACAGACACTAGCACTCCAGGTCCATCTTCCTGGCTTTCCTATCCAGGAACATGGAAATGTGGACATTTACAATGTATCACCTGTTCATGCATATCAGTTTCCAACACTTTTATTTCGTACAGTACAGGCAAACAATATTCCAATAAAACATACGCCAATTGTAATACATCATCTGTTTATGTAGCCTTATGCTGCAGCTGCCACTGTCAATACATGGGATGCACTTCCA
Source organism: Hyla sarda (assembly GCF_029499605.1). Lineage (NCBI taxonomy): Eukaryota > Metazoa > Chordata > Amphibia > Anura > Hylidae > Hyla > Hyla sarda. Next base: position 122,727,887 of record NC_079193.1, read on the forward strand.
ATGCACTCAAAGTTAGAATTAGACGGCATATTTCAGATGCGAAAAATCAGCAATTTAATATATATATTCTTTGTCACGACATTTTAGGGACACACACAGTGGAGATGTTTCCTCATTGAGGATTGATGTTGTTGAGAGAGTAAGAAACAACATTAGGGGTGGTGATCTAAAACGCAAGCTGTACAAAAGGGAATCTTATTGGATCTTTTTATTGAATACCAGAGAACCTCTGGGAATGAACTTTTAGGCATGATTTGAGCCTTACCTATTTAATTGTAGTTTCCTGTTGTACAGCTTGACATCTGGAAAGATATATATATATATATATATATATATATATATATATATATATATATATATATATATATATATATATACATACATATTTTTAGGGATGTCCCGATACCATTTTTTTTAAGTACGAGTACCGATACTTCAATTCTGGTACTCGCCGATACCAAGTAAGAGTACTTTTATTTTAAAGGGAATCTGACACCAGGGTGACCCGGTTTCTGGCGCTGTTTACCGTATGATATGTGGGTCCTTGTTGTGTACAATGGAGGCAGCTGCTGTAGTAGGAGCCAAGATTTCTCTCTTCTCCATTGGACAGAACAGGGAATTTGCATTGGCGGCAAAACCAATGTCTCCGGAGCGATTGCGCTGACATTCACATGATGAGCAGCGGTAGAAACCGGGTCACCTGCACTATCTACCTATAAATTGAAGTTAGTGCAGGTGACTCTGCTGTAAGATTGCCTTTAATAGTAGGTAGTATCCACTTGTAGGTAGTATAGATAGTTGCAGACATTAGTAGCAGCCCCCTTGTAGACCGCAGCCCCACCCCTGTAGACCGCAGCCCCCCCTTGTAGACAGGGCCCCCCTTGTAGACAGCACCCCCTCCAGTCCCCCCTGTAGACAGCGCCCCCCCATGTCCCCCTTGTAGACAACAGGCCCCCCCTTGTAGACGGCACCCCCTCTTGCCCCCCTTGTAGACAGCGCCCCCATGTCCCACTTGTAGACAACAGCCGCCCCCTCCTTGTAGAGAGAGAGCAGGTTCTCCCCTTGTAGGGAGCGGCCCCCCCCCTCTTATAGACAGCAGCCCCCCCCTTATATAGACAGCAGCCCCCTTATATAGACAGCAGCCCCCCCCCTTATATAGACAGCACTCACCTGGGGCGGTCCTCGGGTGTTGCCGCTCCGCTGTCCCGTTCTCCCGATCGCATCATTGCGTCCTACGGAGGAGCATGTGACATACACGTCACTCTGCTTCCTCCGTAGCGTTACGCTGGGCGCAGCGGAGGAGGAGTGACATGTTTGTCACATGCTCCTCCATAGGATGCAATGATGCGATCGGGAGAACGGTACAGCGGCCGCACAACAGCAGGTATCTGACGTGGTATCAGGGACATTAAATGAGTCCCCGATACCATGCAAATGCCGAGTAACGGCCCCGATGCCGATACTAGTATCGGGACATCCCTACATATTTTTCTTATATGTACATACATACTTGGGCTGTTTAGTCATAGTCTTAGGTTCATACACTCATATATTGAAAAATTATACATATTTAACATATTTTGATACTATTGAGAGAGAGAGTGTATCCAGTTTCCATATATGGCTCATACCGGAGTATTCCGTTCCATGTTTTTGCTATTGCTTTTAATTTGAGTGACGTCACTTGCATGTGACCACCTATGCTTCTATTTAAACATGTCTTTTTTGGGAATATGCTATGCCATGACTAAGGGTCCTGCTTGAACCGAAACACGTTGGTTTTATCTGTGCTGTCCATGTACCTTCAATAAAGTTTCCTGGTTGCACTCCACCGCGCTGGATATCTCTTTGGTTTCCACCGTATTATCTTGGGTATAAATTGTATAGTTCCGTGCATCTGTATATCATAGTCTCTTAGCACAGAGCACATATATTCAAAAATCCACCTGCGAGTGTTGCAGCAACCTATTCATATAGTATTACAGTGGATATCTGTGCAGATGGTGTAAAGTCTTTCTTATGCACATAGACCCAAACTGTTCTACATAATAACTGCCATACACGTCCACAAATTAGATTGTATTGCACTTCAGAATAGATTTAACTTCTCCTGCTGCCTATAATGATTCTGGTGACATAGCAGTATATGTTATATTATATCATTATTGCACATAGTCCCTGTGGCTTCATGTAGCAATCATAATGTGACACGCAGTCCATTAACACCATATATAATCTTGCAAATGTATCACATATTTAGTGAGGGCATCAATCATATAGTAGATAAGGTGCAATGTGCATTAAAGGTGCTGCAGGTGGATATAGAAAAAACCTGTGATCCTGGGCTTGCTTCAGTTGTATGTCTGATATGCCATTGTGGCTATTCAGATCCTCTTGTCTTGCGATTCGACGCGTTTACCTCTATTCGGTTCATCGGGAATCATGGTGTATCCACACACAGATGTATTCTTAAAGGGGTACTTCGCTGCCCTGCTTCCGGAGCTCCGCTCCTCAGCTTCCGGATGTTTATTGTTCAGAACGCTGTGTGCGGGCTTCCGTGTTCAGGGCCGCCCCTCGTGACGTCGCGCCCGCCCCCCTCAACAAAAGTCTATGGGAAGGGGGCGGGCGTGACATCACGAGGGGTGGTCCTGAACGCGGAAGCCTGCACACAGCGTTGGGAACAATAAACTTCCGGACGCTGGGGAGCGGAGCTCCAGAAGCAGGGCAGCGGAGTGCCCCTTTAACCCCTTAAGGACTGAGCCCTTTTTCACCTTAAGGACTCGGCCATTTTTTGCAAATCTGACCACTGTCACTTTAAACATTAATAACTCTGGAATGCTTTTAGTTATCATTCTGAATCCGAGATTGTTTTTTCGTGACATATTCTACTTTAACGTAGTGGTAAAAATTTTTGGTAACTTGCATCCTTTCTTGGTGAAAAATCCCAAAATTTGATGAAAAAATTGAAAATTTTGCATTTTTCTAACTTTGAAGCTCTCTGCTTGTAAGGAAAATGGATATTCCCTAAATTTTTTTTTTTTTATCACATATACAATATGTCTACTTTATATTTGCATCATAAAATTGATGAGTTTTTACTTTTGGAAGACACCAGAGGGCCTCAAAGTTCCGCAGCAATTTTCCAATTTTTCACAAAATTTTGAAACTCGCTTTTTTTCAGGGACCAGTTCAGGTTTGAAGTGGATTTGAAGGGTCTTCATATTAGAAATACCCCATAAATGACCCCATTATAAAAACTGCACCTCCGAAAGTATTCAAAATGACATTCAGTAAGCGTTTTAACCCTTTACGGGTTTCACAGGAATAGCAGCAAAGTGAAGGAGAAAATTCACAATCTTAATTTTTTTACACTCGCATGTTCTTGTAGACCCAATTTTTGAATTTTTGCAAGGGGTAAAAAGGAGAAAATTTTTAATTGTATTTGAAACCTAATTTCTCTCGAGTAAGCACATACCTCAGATGTGTATGTAAGGTGTTCGGCGGGCGCAGTAGAGGGCTCAGAAGGGAAGGAGCGTCAAATGGTTTTTGGGGGGCATGTCACCTTTAGGAAGCCCCTATGGTGACAGAACAGCAAAAAACCCCACATGGCATACCATTTTGGAAACTAGACCCCTCGGGGAACGGAACAAGGCGTAATTTGAACCTTAATACCCTACAGGTGATTCACGACTTTTGCATATGTAAAAAAAAATTAAAAAATTTACCTAAAATGCTTGGTTTCCCCAAAAATTTACATTTATACAAAGGGTTAAAGCAGAAAATACCCCCCAAACTTTGAAGCCCAATTTCTCCCGATTCAGAAAACACCCCATATGGGGGTGAAAAGTGCTCTGTTGGCGCACTACAGGTCTCAGAAGAGAAGGAGTCACATTTGGCTTTTTGAAAGCAAATTTTGCTCTGGGGGCATGCCGCATTTAGGAAGCCCCTATGGTGCCAGGACCGCAAAAAAACCCCACATGGCATACCATTTTGGAAACTAGAGCCCTCGGGGAATGTAACAAGGGGTTAAGTGAACCTTAATACCCCACAGGTGATTCACGACTTTTGCATATGTAAAAAAAATAAAATTTTTTTTACCTAAAATGCTTTTTTTCCCAAAAACTTTACATTTTTAAAAAAGGTAAAAGCAGAAAATACCCCCCCAAAATTTGAAGCCCAATTTCTCCCGAGTACGGCGATACCCCATATGTGACCCTTAACTGTTGCCTTGAAATAAGACAGGGCTCCAAAGTGAGAGCGCCATGCGCATTTGAGGCCTAAATTAGGGATTGCATAGGGGTGGACATAAAGGTATTCTACGCCAGTGATTCCCAAACAGGGTACCTCCAGCTGTTGCAAAACTCCCAGCATGCCTGGACAGTCAACGGCTGTCCGACAATAGTGGGAGTTGTTGTTTTGCAACAGCTGGAGGCTCCGTTTTGGAAACCGTGGCGTACCAGACGTTTTTCATTTTTATTGGGGAGGGGAGGGGGGCTGTGTAGGGGTATGTGTATATGTAGTGTTTTTTTTACTTTTTATTAAATTTTTTGTGTTTAGTGTAGTGTTTTTAGGGTACAGTCGCACGGGCGGGGGTTCACAGTAGTTTCTCGCTGGCAGTTTGAGCTGTTGCAGAAAATTAGCTGCAGCTCAAACTTGAAGCCCGATACTTACTGTAAGCCTCCGCCCATGTGAGTGTACCCTGTACGTTCACATTGGGGGGGGGGGGGGGGTACGGACATCCAGCTGTTGCAAAACTACAACTCCCAGCATGCGCTGACAGACTGTACATGCTGAGAGTTTGTTTTGCAACAGCTGTAGGCACACTGGTTATGTATCACGGAGTTTGTGACCTTACTCAGTGTTTCACAACCAGTGTGCCTTCAGCTGTTGCAAAACTACAACTCTCAACAGTCACCGACAGCCAACGGGCATGCTGGGAGTTGTAGTTATGCAACCAGCAGATGCACCACTACAACCAGCATGCACTTCAGCTGTTTGTGCAAGCTGGGAGTTGTAGTTATACAACAGCTGAAGGTACACTTTTCCATAGAAAAAATGTGCCTCCAGCTGTTGCAAAACCATAAGTCCCAGCATGCCCATAAGGGAATGCTGGGAGTTGTGGTGGTCTGCCTCCTGCTGTTGCATAACTACAGCTCCCAGCATGCCCTTTTTGCATACTGGGAGCTGTTGCTAAGCAACAGCAGGAGGCTGTAACTAACCTCCTGCTGCTGCTCCATCGCAGGCTGTCCCTCGCCGCCGCCGTCGCTCCTGGGGCCCCAATCCCAACATGGACGCCGGGGGTCGGGGTCCCCAGCACCCGGGGTCGTCTTCCCGCACCCGCTCACGCCCTCCGGAAGAGGGGCGGAGCGGGTGCGGGCGTGACACCCGCAGCAGGCGCCCTGATTGGTCGGCCGGTAATCCGGCCGACTAATCAGGGCGATCGTGAGGTGGCACCAGTGCCACCTCACCCCTGCAGGCTCTGGCTGTTCGGGGCCGTCAGAGACGGCCCTGAACAGCCAGTAATTCCGGGTCACCGGGTCACTGGAGACCCGATTGACCCGGAATCGCCCCAGATCGCTGGACTGAATTGTCCAGCGATCTGCGGCAATCGCCGACATGGGGGGGCATAATGACCCCCCTGGGCGATATGCCGGGATGCCTGCTGAACGATTTCAGCAGGCATCCGGCTCCGGTCCCCAACCGGCTAGCGGTGGGGACCGGAATTCCCACGGGCGTATGGATACGCCCTGCGTCCTTAAGGACTCGGAATGCAGGGCGTATCCATACGTCCTGCGTCCTTAAGAGGTTAAGCTGCTTTAGAGTGTGTTGTGGACATGACTCTGATTGCGGCCATAATATGTGTATATGTAGTGTTTTACTTTTTATTTTGTGTAGTGTAGTGTTTTTAGGGTACATTCACACGGATGGGGGTTTACAGCGAGTTTCCAACTAAGAGTTTGAGCTGCAGCAGAAAATTTGCTGCATCTCAAACTTGCCGCGAGAAACTCACTGTAAATCCCTTCCCATGTGAATGTACCCTTTGGCTGACCGTGCATGCTGAGGGTTGTAGTTATGCAACAGCTGGAGGCACACTGGTTGCAAAACACTGAATTAGGTAATAAACTCAGTGTTCTGCAACCAGTGTGCCTAAAGCTGTTGCAAAGGCTACAACTCTTAGCATGCACGGACGGCCAAAGGACATGCTGGGACATGCTGGTTGTTATGCAACAGCTTGAGGCATACTACTAAAACTCCTAGCATGTCCTTTGGCTGCCCCTGCATGCTGGAGGTTGTAGTTATGTAACAGCATGTATGGTCTATCAGTGCATGCTGGGAGTTGTAGTTTGCAACAATTGGAGGCACACGGTTTGCGAAACACTGAGTTAGGTAACAAACCCTCTTGTGCATGCTGAGAGTTGTTGCTAAGCAACAGCAGGAGGCCAGTCTTACCACCTGCTGCTGCGCTCTGAGGATCCGCCGCTGCCGACTCCACTCCTGGGGCCCTGATCCTGCCAGGGATCAGGGGCCTCATGCCACGTAATGACTCCCAGCAACTGCTCTTGCCCTCCCGAATAGGGGCAGTAGGGGTGCCATTACAGGACACCCCCACAGCAGGAGTCCTGATTCAGGATGATGCTAAAGGGTTATACAGTCATGGCCGTAAATGTTGGCACCCCTGAAATTTTTATAGAAAATGAAGTATTTCTCACAGAAAAGGATTGCAGTAACACATGTTTTGATATACACATGTTTATTCACTTTGTGTGTATTGTAACTAAACCAAAAAAGTGAGGAAAAAAAGCTAATTGGACCTTATGTCACACCAAACTCCAAAAATGGTCTGGCAAAATTGTGGAAAAATAAGATTGTTTCAAGCATGTGATGCTCCTTTAAACTCACCTGGGGCAAGTAAAAGGTGTGGGCAATATAAAAATCACAAGTAGAGAAATGGCGAGGTTCTCAAGGACTGTGGGTTGGTTTATGTAGGTGAAATTTATCTATGTATAGTGTGTGAGAATTAGTACATAGTATTAAGACCTGAGAAGTGGTATAGATTTATATAGAAAAATAGTATTGGTGGAATAGAATGTTATACAGTATATACCAATTTGTATGTATAGTGTGCGGTATAACTGTGGGATGTGGAGTGTAACTGTATCAGTAGTTGTATCTGTTGAGTATACAATCGGTGTGTGTAATGTGTAAAGAAAAATGGATAGGTGGAGGAGTTGTGTGGTAACAGTAATAGAGATAGTGTGAGGATGGTCAGAAGAAAATAGTATATGTACCGTATTTTTCACCGTATAAGACGCACTTTTTCTTCCCCAAAACTGGGGGAAAAAGTCGGTGCGTCTTATACGGCGAATACACCCCTATCGTGGCGGCGACGGCGAGCGAGGATACCCGGCCGGCAGCAGAGACGTTCCAGAGCGACAGGAGCGACATCCAGGGCAGCGGTGACGGGTCCGGAGCGGCGGGGACACATGAGTATTTCCTCCTCTTGCAGTGGTCTTCAATCTGCGGACCTCCAGATGTTGCAAAACTACAACTCCCAGCATGGCCGGACAGCCAACGGCTGTCCGGGCATGCTGGGAGTTGTAGTTTTGCAACATCTGGAGGTCCGCAGGTTGAAGACCATTATTGGGTTCAAAATCTTTATTTTTATAGATTTTGCCCCTAAGATTTTGCCCCTATATGCCGGTGCGTCCTATAGGACGAAAAATACGGTAGATGTTTAGATAACAGTATAAGTGTCAGTGAGAATGTATCTAATGTCCTGAATGTTACTATATTCTTGTCTGGTGAAAAACTGGTAAATAATGTAGCTCAGTAATGTATCTGTATGACTGAATAATCAAAAGCTGTCCAAGGTACAATGGTGATTTATTAAGTTCTATAAAGCATATAAAACATAAAAAACATACATGCAGGAAAGGGATATTGCAATCCCCTCCAAAAAATGTGCATGGGGTAAAGAAAATACAAAGATAAAAAAGGTTAATATATATATATATATATATATATATATATATATATATATATATATATATATATTAATGCCACACAGAATGTCCTTAAAGATATATTAGTCCACAGTTCTTTGGTTCGAACAGTTTATAATCCTGAATTGGGTGATTCAATTTGCAACCACTGGAGCCTTCTTATTTGCAGGCCCACTCCTATTGTTATATCCAAATATGATGCAATTTGTGTTAAGATTGTTTCAATAGTAAATCGGTAGTGGTACAGTGATGCAGTGACACGGCGGTCACAAACTCCCTGGTGGTGACTCGGCGGTCACGGCCAGCAGATGGTAATAATACTAGCAGTAGATGTAAAGCAGTTTGGCGGCCGCAGAAAGCAAAAAGCCGTTCGGTACTATGTACCGCTTACCCGACCGTGGGTGACTGGGGAGTCTCTGGTGACCTGGTGGTTCCGGCGATGTAGTGGTTAGGCGATGCGGTCTGTCTACCGGTCGGTCGTCAGCTATATTCGCCGTCTCAGTCAGGCCACCGGTGCTCCGGTCCTCGGTCCTCGTGGTGTCTGTGGCTTGCGGCTTCTGCTGTAAGAGAGTGCATGTGGTGGTGGTAGCAGCAGTGGTGGAAAGTGCGGTGCCGGCTCCGGAGTTAGAGGTGCAGCAAATCACAGGGTGATGTTGTCCTGGATGTTGGTTGATGCTCTGATTAGTAATTGTAGTGACTGTGGTGGGTGGCAAGCTGAGATCAGACTCGTTTTAAGTAGCCAAATTTGGCGGGAAAGTTTCTAGGAATTTGAAAAAACAGGAACTTGGACTGGAAGTGTGTAATGAGGGTGAATGGAAAGTCTGGATTGGATTGAAAAATGGGATGTTGTATGCATTGTGTGGATTATGTGAGTGTGGGTATATGTATATAGGCAGATATAATTAAATATAATGGGAGGTATTAGCTTTAAAAACTAATGTTACTTGGAAATTTGGAATATACAGAAAATAGATAAACAGAAGAAATAAATAAATGTGAGAAAAAGAGATGGTGTAGAGGGCAAATATTATGGACAAAAAATGATGTATGATTAAAGCTGGATCTGATATCCCTTAATCGTGGGAAAATAAAGTGTATAGTTAAGCAGAAGGCGATATTTAGGAAAGTCACCTGTATGATAATTAGAAGGGCAGCCATATTTAATAAACATTTGTAGTGGAGGTGTCATAATGTGTAAAAATAGAATAAATATAAATCTAGGTATATCTAGAGGTAACAGAGGATATAGAGGACATAAATTAGTAATAGTAATAAATCGAAATATGATATAAAAATATATTAAATTCAACTAAAATAAAATAAATATAAAGATAAAAATAGAAATAAAAATTAAAAAATAATTAAAAATATAATGTATAAAAATAAAATAAAAAGATGAGAATAAAATGGATAAAGATGGATAAAAATGGATAAAATCAAATAAGACATGGTAAAAGGGTATTTAAGAGACATTATGAAAGGGAGCCAAAGATTTCCAATTCTGCATTCAGCCCATATGGGGCAAGTGTCTGGAACTCATATATATATTCCTGCTTTTGATCCTAGACATTTTAGCAATGTGATTTCCACCGCGCCAATCTTTCTTTACAGACTGGATTGCTGAAAAGGTAAGACAGGATGGGTCTAGGTTGTGATAGTCTTTAAAATGGGCTGATAGAGAGTGGTTGGGGTAACCAATTTTAATGTTGTGGATATGTTCTTTTATCCTAGTTTTCAGCTTCCTCTTCGTGCGTCCTAAGTACTGCTTTTTACAAGGTCAAGTTACCACGTAGATCACTGATGTGCTGTCGCAGGTAAGTAGTTCTTCAATATCATGTTGATGTGAGTTGGTGGTGGAAATTACGCATTCTGTCTTCTTTTGGAATTTCGTCTGTTTGCAATTGCTGCACTTCCCGCATCTAAAGAAACCTTTCAAGGAGAGCCATGTTTGTGAAGGTTTTGGATCTTTCGGATTAGGTTGTTTTGTTGTAGGGGCTATTTTGAGTCCGAGATTTGGTGCCCTTGTGTAAATAATCTTGGCTCTTTCGGTTAGTAGGGGGGCCAGGACTTTATCCTTTTTGAGCAATGGCCAAACTTTGTTGATGATCCATTCTATCTGTTTGAATTAGTTGTTGAATGGTAGTACGATCTTCATTGTTTATTCCTGTATGGCAAGTTGTTTCTTTCTGGTTTCCGTAGTATATCTTCCTGTCTTGGCTCCTGACTTTGTCCAGGGCTTCTGTGACTATATGTTCTGGATAATTCTTTTGTAAAAAAATCTCTGAATAGTGACTTTGCTTCTTCTTCAAATACCTAGTTTCTCGTGCATTTGCGTTTGAGTCTCCTGAATTGGCCCTGGGGGACATTGATCAGCGACCTTGGGAAGTGACAACTCTCGAACAGAATAAAGGAATTTCTAGCGGTTGGGTTCCTGTATGTCTGACATTCAAGTTTATTTAGGTCCAGGAATGCGACATAAGATGTGCTAATACATGGAGTAAAATTTAGATTAAAATCATTTGAGTTAATATTTTTTAAAAACAGTTGCAGGTCTTCATTTGTTCCCTTCCATATCATAAAAATATCATCTATGTATCTTCGCCATGTGACCAGATTTGTGCCTACATGGGGGGTGATAAAAATGGATTCCCAATAGCCCATAAATAGATTTGCTTAGCTTGGCGCAAATCTGGTCCCCATGGCCGTGCCTTGCAGCAATTGCAAACAGACGAAATTCCAAAAGAAGACAGAATGCGTAATTTCAACCACCACCTCAAATAAAAATGATATTGAAGAACTACTTACCTGCGACAGCACATCAGTGATCTACGTGGTAACTTGCCCTTGTAAAAAGCAGTACTTAGGACTCACGAAGAGGAAGCTGAAAACTAGGATAGAAGAACGTATCCACAACATTAAAATTGGTTACCCCAACCACTCTCTATCAGCCCATTTTAAAGACTATCACACCCTAGACCCATCCTGTCTTACCTTTTCAGCAATCCGGTCTGTAAAGAAAGATTGGCGCGGTGGAAATCACATTGCTAAAATGTCTAGGATCGAAAGCAGGAATATATATGAGTTCCAGACACTTGCCCCATATGGGCTGAATGCAGAATTGGAAATCTTTGGCTCCCTTTCATAATATCTCTTAAATACCCTTTTACCATATCTTATTTCATTTTATCCATTTTATTCTCATCTTTTTATTTTATTTTATTTTTATATTTTTTAATTATTCATTTTTAATTTTTATTTATTTTTATCTTTATATTTATTTTTTTTTTAGTTGAATTTAATATATTATTTTTATATCACATTTTGATTTATTACTATTACTAATTTATGTCCTCTATATTCTGTTACCTCTAGATATACCTAGATTTATATTTATTTATATTTATTCTATTTTTACACATGACACCTCCACTACAAATGTTTATTAAATATGGCTGCCCTTCTAATTATCATATAGGTGACTTTCCTAAATATCGCCTTCTGCTAAACTATACACTTTATTTTCCCACGATTAAGGGATATCAGATCCACCTTTAATCATACATCATTTTTTGTCCATAATATTTGCCCTCTACACCATCTCTTTTTCTCACATTTATTTATTTCTTCTGTTTATCTATTTTCTGTATATTCCAAATTTCCAAGTAACATTGTTTTTTAAAGCTAATACCTCCCATTATATTTAATTATATCTGTCTATATACATATACCCACACTCACATAATCCACACAATGCATACAACATCCCATTTTTCAATCCAATCCAGACTTTCCATTCACCCTCATTACACACTTCCAGTCCAAGGTACCATTCCTGTTTTTTTCTAATTGCCTAGAAACTTTCCCGCCAAATTTGGCTACTTAAACCCAGACATCTGCTTACCCTCCATGATCACTGAGGCTGGACCACGTAGGTCCGAAACGCGTCTGATCTCAGCTTGCCACCCACCACAGTCACTACAATTACTAATCAGAGCATCAACCAACATCCAGGACAACATCACCCTGCGATTTGCTGCACCTCTAACTCCGGGACCGGCACCGCACTTTTCACCACTGCCGCTACCACCACCACCACCACCATCTGCGCTCTCTTACAGCAGAAGCCGCAAGCCACAGACACCACGAGGACAGAGGACGGGAGCACCGGAGGCCTGACTTATGAGACGGCGAATATAGCTGACGACCGGCCTAACCACTACATTGCCGGAACCACCAGGTCACCAGAGACTCCCCAGTCACCCACGGTTGGGTAAGCGGTACATAGTACCGAACGTCTTTTTGCTTTCTGCGGCTGCCGAGCTGCTTTACATCTACTGCTAGTATTATTACCATCTGCTGGCCGTGACCGCCGAGTCACCACCAGGGAGTTTGTGACCGCCGTGTCACTGCATCACTGTACCACTACCGATGTACTATTGAAACAATCTTAACACAAATTGCATCATATTTGGATATAACAATAGGAGTGGGGCGCAAATAAGGAGGCTCCAGAGGTTGCAAATTGAATCACCCAATTTAGGATTATAAACTGTTCGAACCAAAGAACTGTGGACTAATATATCTTTAAGGACATTCTGTGTGGCATTAATAAATATATATATATATATATATATATATATATATATATATATATATATACATATATACATATATACAAAAATTCCAATCCAAATTCCAATTCTTTTTACTATATATATTTTAACCCTAAATTAACCTTTTTTTTTATCTTTGTATTTTCTTTACCCCATGTACATTTTTTGGAGGGGATTGCAAGGGCCCTGCATATCCCTTTCCTGCATGTATGTTTTTTATGTTTTATATGCTTTATAGAACTTAATAAATTACCATTGTACCTTGGACAGCTTTTGATTATTCAGTCATACAGATACATTACTGAGCTACATTATTTACCAGTTTTTCACCAGACAAGAACATAGTAACATTCAGGACATTAGATACATTCTCACTGACACTTATACTGTTATCTAAACATCTACATATACTATTTTCTCCTGACCATACTCACACTATCTCTATTACTGTTACCACACATAACCCCTCCACCTATCCATTTTTCTTTACACATTACACACACCACTGATTGTATACTCAACAGATACAACTACTGATACAGTTACATTCCATATCCCACAGTTACATTAAACTTTCTACACATCACCTGTTTCACATGTAACTGATTCAGTTACTGGTACAGTTACACTCCACATCCCACAGTTATACCGCACACTATACATACAAATTGGTATATACTGTATAACATTCTATTCCACCAATACTATTTTTCTATATAAATTTATACCACTTCTCAGGTCTTAATACTATGTACTAATTCTCACACACTGTACATAAATTAATTTCACCTACATAAACCAACCCACAGTCCTTGAGAACCTTGCCATTTCTCTACTTTCTATTTTACTAAATATTCAAGGTGGGTTGAGGATACCACCAGGTGAAAGTTCTCGGACCTCCACACAGATTGAGTAAATCCACATATAATTTATCTAATATAAAAATCACACCTTTAACCCCTTAAGGACCCAGCCCAAATATACCTTAAGGACCCGGCCATTTTTTGAACATCTGACCACTGTCACTTCAAGCATTAATAACTCTGGGATGCTTTTACCTTTCATTCTGATTCAGAGATTGTTTTTTCTTGACATATTCTACTTTATGTTAGTGGTAAAATTTTGTCGATACTTGCATCATTTCTTGGTGAAAAATTCCAAAATTTGATGAAAAAATTGAAAATTTTGCATTTTTTTTAACTTTGAAGCTCACTGCTTGTAAGGAAAATGGATATTCCAAATAAATTATACATTGATTCACAAAGACAATATGTCTACTTTATGTTTGCATCATAAAATTGACAAGTTTTTACTTTAGGAAGACATCAGAGGGCTTCAAAGTTCAGCAGCAATTTTCCAATTTTTCACAAAATTTTCAAAATCGGAATTTTTCAGGGATCAGTTCAGTTTTGAAGTGGATTTGAAGGGCCTTCATATTAGAAATACCCCACAAATTACCCCATTATAAAAACTGCACCCCTCAATGTATTCAAAATGACATTCAGTAAGTGTGTTAACCGTTTAGGTGTTTCACAGGAATAGCAGCAAAGTGAAGGAGAAAATTCAAAATCTTCATTTTTTACACTCTCATGTTCTTGTAGACCCAGTTTTTGAATTTTTACAAGGGGTAATAGATGAAAAATCCCCCCAAAATGTTATATCCCAATTTCTCTTGAGTAAGGAAATACCTCATATCTGTATGTCAAGTGTTCGGCGGGTGCACTAGAGGGCTCAGAAGGGAAGGAGCGACAATGGGATTTTGGAGAGGGAATTTTGCTGAAATGGTTTTTGGGGGGCATGTCACATTTAGGAAGCCCCTATGGTGTCAGAACAGCAGAAAACCCCAACATGGCATACCATTTTGGAAACTAGACCCCTCAAGGCACGTAACAAGGGGTCCAGTGAGCCACAGGTGTTTGACGACTTTTCGTTAAAGTCGGATGTGTAAATGAAAAATTTTTTTTTTTCACTAAAGTGCAGTTTTCCTCCCAAATTTACCATTTTTACAAAGGGTAATGGGAGAAAATGCCCCCCCAAATTTGTAACCCCATCTCTTCGGAGTATGGAAATACCCCATGTTAGGACGTAAAATGCTTTGCTACAATGCTCAGAAGAGAAGGAGTCACATTTGGCTTTTTGAAAGCAACTTTTGCTGAAATGGTTTTTTGGGGGCATGTCGCATTTAGGAAGCCCCTGTGGTGCCAGAACAGCCCCATGGCATACTATTTTGGAAACTACACCCCTCAAGGAACGTAACAAGGGGTCCGCTGAGCCTTAACACCCCACAGGTGTTTGACGACTTTTCGTTAAAGTTGGATGTGTAAATGAAATTTTTTTTTTTTTTTTTACTAAAATGCAGTTTTTCCCCTAAATTTTACATTTTTACAAGGGGTAATAGGAAATGTAACCCCATTTCTTCTGAGTATGGAAATACCCCATGTTAGGACGTAAAATGCTCTGCTGGCGAACTACAATGCTCAGAAGAGGAGGAGCGCCATTGCGCTTTTGGAAAGAGAATTAGTTTGGAATGGTAGTCAGGGGCCATGTGCGTTTGCAAAGCCCCCCCCCGTGGTGCCAGAACAGTGGACTCCCCCCCCCCCCCCCCCCCCACATGTGACCCCATTTTGGAAACTACACCCCTCACAGAATTTAATAAGGGGTGCAGTGAGTATTTACACCCCACAGATCTTTGGAACAGTGGGCTGTGCAAATGAAAAATTTAATTTTTCATTTTTACGGACCACTGTTCCAAAAATCTGTCAGACACCTGTGGGGCATAAATTCTCAATGTACCCCTTATTACATTACGTGAGGGGTGTAGTTTCCAAAATGGGGTCACATGTGTCGGGGGTCCATTGTTCTGGCACTATGGGGGCTTTGTAAACACGTGGCCTTCAATTCCGGACAAATTTTCTCTACAAAATCCCAATGGCGCTCCTTCTCTTCTGAGCATTGTAGTTCGCCCGCAGAGCACTTTAAATTCACATATGGGGTATGTTCTTACTCAGAAGAGATGGGGTTACAAATTTGGGGGGCCTTTTTCCTATTTTCCCTTGTGAAAATGAAAAATTTAGGGTAACACCAGCATTTTAGTGAAAAAATAATTTTTTTTTCATTTTTTCATTTTCCCATCCAACTTTAATGAAAATTCGTCAAACACCTGTGGGGTGTTCAGGCTCACTATACCCCTTGTCACGTTCGGTGAGGGGTGTAGTTTCCAAAATGGGGTCACATGTGGGTATTTTTTTTTTTTTTGCATTTGTCAGAACCGCTGTAAAATCAGCCACCCCTGTGCAAATCACCAATTTAGGCCTCAAATGTACATGGTGTGCTCTCACTCCTGAGCGCAGGAGTATGGGGCAACACCAGCATGTTAGTGTAAATTGTTTTATTTTTTTGCACTAACAGGCTGGTGTAGCCCCCAACTTTTCCTTTTCACAAGCAGTAAAAGGAAAAAGACCCCCAAAATTTGTAGTGCAATTTCTCCCGAGTACGGCGATACCCCATATATGGCCCTAAACTGTTTCCTTGAAATACGACAGGGCTCCAAAGTAAGAGAGCACCATGCGCATTTGAGGACTAAATTAGGGATTGCATAGGGGTGGACATAGGGGTATTCTACGCCAGTGATTCCCAAACAGGGTGCCTCCAGCTGTTGCTAAACTCCCAGCATGCCTGGACAGTCAGTGGCTGTCTAGAAATGCTGGGAGTTGTTGTTTTGCAACAGCTGGAGGCTCCGTTTTGGAAACCCTGCCGTACAAGACGTTTTAAATTGTTTATTAGGGGGGGACAGTGTAAGGGGGTGTATAATGTAGTGTTTTACCCTTTATTATGTGTTAATGTAGTGTAGTGTTTTTAGGGTACATTCGCACTGGCGTGTTACGGTGAATTTCACGCTAGGAGTTTGCGCTGCGGCGAAAAATTTGCCGCAGCCCAAACTTGAAGCAGGAAATTTACTGTAAACCTGCCTGTGTGAATGTACCCTGTTCGTTCACATGGGGGTGGGGGGGGGGCAAACCTCCAGCTGTTTCAAAACTACAACTCTCAGCATGTACTGACAGACCGTGCATGCTGGGAGTTGTACTTTTGCAACAGCTGGAGGCACACTGGTTGGAAAACCTTCAGTTAGGTTCTGTTACCTAACTCAATATTTTCCAACCAGTGTGCCTCCAGCTGTTGCAAAACTACAACTCCCAGCATGTACTAATCACCGAAGGGCATGCTGGGAGATGTAGTTATGCAACAGCTGGAGGTACCCAACTACAACTCCCAGCATGCCGAGACAGCTGTTTGCTTTCTGGGCATACTGGGAATTGCAGTTTTGCAACATCTGGAGAGCTACAGTTTTTAGACCACTGCACAGTGATCTCCAAACTGTGGACCTCCAGATGTTGCAAAACTACAACTCCCAGCATGCCCAGACAACAAACAGCTATGTGGGCATGCTAGCAGTTGTAGTTTTGCAACATCTGGGGGGATATAGTTTAGAGACCACTGTATAGTGGTCTCAAACTGCAGCCCCCCAGCTGTTTCAAAACTACATATTCCAGCATGCCCAAACAGCTGTCTGGGCATGCTGGGAGTTGTAGTTTTGCTACATCTGGAGGGCTACAGTTAGGGACCACGGTCTCAGACTGTAGCCCTCCAGATCAACTTACCGGCTTCCGTAGAATCCCGGCAGCCGTCCTCTTCAGACGCCCGTGACGCCGCCCGCCGATCAACGTCGCCGCAGCCTCCGGACGGGTAAGTGGACGTCGGCGCCCGGTCCCCTTCGGTTCCCCGTTCTGCCCCGCCTATTGTGGGTGGACAGGACGGGGAAAACGAAAGTTAACCGCCCCCGGTCTGCTATTGGTCGTCGCCTCTGACGATCCCCCCCCTGGGCATTTGCACGGGGTGCCTGCTGATTGATATCCCCACTGGGCGTATAGATACGCCCTGGGTCCTTAAGTACCAGGACGTCAAGGCATATCCATACGCCCTAGGTCCTTAAGTGGTTAATGATTCAATATCATCAGAATTAAATAGAAACCTTTCTATCCATACTACTTTAAATTGGGAAGAGGTTCAGGAGGCCAGATCTATCCAGGATGACCTCCAAGATATGTTGTTACTCAGCAAAGTCCAAAAAAACAGAAATTGATTCTCAAGGGTATTCAGGACCTTCTTAACCTGGGAGCTATCCAGGAGGTTCCTCTCCATTAGGGAGGCCTAGGCCATTATTATCTTCCCTGTTTCTAGTTTCCAAACCAAACGGGAAGTTTCATACAATTATAAATCTGAAATCCTTGAACAAAATTGGGGTTTACAGAAAATTGAAGATGGAAACTGTAAAAATCTGAGATTCAGTTAAAGGGGTACGCCGGTGGAAAACTTATTTTTTTTTTTTTTTTTTTTATAAATCAGCTGGTGCCAGTTAAACAGATCTGTAAATTACTTCCATTAAAAAAATCTTCACCCTTCCAGTACTTTTTAGCAGCTGTATGCTACAGAGGAAATTATTTTCTTATTCAATTTCTTTTGTCTTGTCCACAATGCTCTCTGCTGATACCTCTGTTCGTGTCAGGAACTGTCCGGAGCAGCATAGGTTTGCTATGGGGATTTTTTCTGCTCTGGACAGTTGCTGATACGGGCATCTGGTGTCAGCAGAGAGCACTGTGGACAAGACAAAAAAAGAAATTAAAAAAAGAAAAGAATTTCCTCTGTAGCATACAGCTGCTTTAAAGGGTAAAGATTTTTTTTATAGAAGTCATTTGCAAATTTGTTTAAGGGTGGGTTCACACTATGTTTTCTCCCATACGTGAGCGCATACGGCAGGGGGGAGCTAAAACCTCGCGCTCCCGTATGCCTTCGTATGCGCTCCCGTGTGTCATTCATTTCAATGAGCCGGCCGGAGTGAAACGTTCGGTCCGGTCGGCTCGTTTTTGCGCCGTATGCGCTTTTACGACCGGACCTCAAACCGTGATTGACCACAGTTTTAGGTCCGGTTGTGCAACGTTTCACTCCGGCCGGCTCATTGAAATGAATGACACACGGGAGCGCATACGAAGGCATACGGGAGCGCGAGGTTTTAGCTCCCCCCTGCCGTATGCGCTCCCGTATGGGAGAAAATGTAGTGTGAACCCAGCCTTTATTTCTGGCACCAGTTGATATAAAAAAAAAAAAAAAAAAGTTTTCCACCGGAGTACCCCTTTAGTAAAGGAGGGGGCAGTGATGGCGATAATCGATATATGGGATGCATATTATCACATTCCCATCCATTTAAATTCCCCACAATATTTGAGGTTTACCATCCGGTGGGGGTCCAGTGTTCGCCACTTTCAGTTCTTCTTCCATTCGGCCTGTCATCGGCCCCTCAAATTTTCACCAAAGTATTGACATAGGTGGTTGCCCTTCTCAGGAAGGAGTCTATTCTAATTATTCCTTATCTAGACAACATTCTGATAGTGGCGGACTCAGTTCCTCAATTGCAACTTCATGTACAGAGAACTATTCTTGTTCTCCAGAAGTTGGGCTGAATTCTAAACATGGAAAAGTCAGATCTTCTTCCCAGTGAAAGAAAGATCTTCCTGGGTACCATCTTGGATTCGAGACTTCAGACCTCCTGTCTTCCATATTCCAAGAGGGTAATGCTTCTTGCCCTAATCTCCCGGTTCCTAGCCCTTCGCTCTTGTTTAATCAGGACAGCAATGTCCACTCTAAGTCATATGACATTGTGCATCCAATCAGTAGCCTGGGCCCAGTTTCACTCCAGGACTCTACACAAGTGGATTCTATCCATTTGGGACAAATCTCAAGACTCCCACTCAAGTAAAAACCCACCTAAAGTGGTGGTTGTCCATAAAAAATCTAGAAAAAAGGAGCAAGTTGGTTTCAGACAAACCCGTTACCAGTAATGACAGATGCCAGTACATGGGGATGGGGAGCTCACTCAGAGTATCAAGCAGTCCAAGGAAGGTGGGATCCCCAGTTCTTTCCATCACAGCAGTTCACCTCAAGAGTGCCTGGAACCTGGAAGCGGACTTCCTAAGCAGACACTTAATAGACCCAGGAGAATGGTCTCTAGCTCCTTGGGCGTTCAGAATGATTACGGAGAAATGTTCCTCATGTGGACCTTTTTGCAACCGGGAAAAATCACAAGGTTGATCTATTCTATTCCCTCAATCCAAAAGACTCCACTAGCAGTAGATGCTTTGGCTCAGGATTGGACATTCTGAATAGGTTATGCATTTCCTCCCCTGCCTCTGATATCACGGGTCCTTCAAAAGCTAATGAACTGCCATTGCATTCTAATTCTGATAGCTCCGTACTGGCAAAAGAGGGGCTTGTTTTCTCTATTGAGACCTCTTAGTATAGAGGATCCCATCCGGCTTCCTCCTAAAAAGGATCTTCTGTTTCAGGGACAGTCCTTTCATCGTCAGATTCAAACCCTCAGCCTTTTAGCAAGCCGTAAAGATACTACCTCTAGAATCTACCTCTAGAATCTATGCTAAGATGTGGAAGAAAAGTATCTTTTGGTGTGTGAATTCTTTTTCTATTGACACACTGGTGATTCCTAAAATTCTAGACTTCTTTCAGCATGGTGTTGATTTAGGTCTTTCCCCTACTACCCTTAACCCCTTAAGGACCGGAGGTTTTTCCGTTTTTGCATTTTCGTT
Organism: Hyla sarda; assembly: GCF_029499605.1. Lineage (NCBI taxonomy): Eukaryota > Metazoa > Chordata > Amphibia > Anura > Hylidae > Hyla > Hyla sarda. Next base: position 122,748,158 of record NC_079193.1, read on the forward strand.
TTTTGCTCCTTGCCTTTAAAAAATCATAACTCTTTCAAATTTACACCTAAAAATCCATATGATGGCTTATTTTTTGCGCCACCAATTCTACTTTGTAATGACGTCAGTCATTTTGCCCAAAAATCTATGGTGAAGCGGGAAAAAAAATCATTGTGCGACAAAATTGAAAAAAAAACGCTGTTTTGTAACTTTTGGGGGCTTCCGTTTCTACGTAGTACATTTTTCGGTAAAAATGACACCTTCTCTTTATTCTGTAGGTCCATACGATTAAAATGATACCCTACTTATATAGGTTTGATTTTGTCGGACTTCTGGAAAAAATCATAACTACATGCAGGAAAATTAATACGTTTAAAATTGTCATCTTCTGACCCCTATAACTTTTTTATTTTTCCGTGTATGGGGCGGTATGAGCGCTCATTTTTTGCGCCGTGATCTGAAGTTTTTAACGGTACCATTTTTGTATTGATAGGACTTATTGATCACTTTTTATTCATTTTTAAATGATATAAAAAGTGACCAAAAATGCACTATTTTGGACTTTGGAATTTTTTTGCGCGCACGCCATTGACCGAGCGGTTTAATTAATGATATATTTTTATAATTCGGACATTTCCGCACGCGGTGATACCACATATGTTTATTTTTATTTTTATTTACACTGTGTTTTTTTTATTATTGGAAAAGGGGGGTGATTCAAACTTTTAATAGGGGAGGAGTTAAATGATCTTTATTCACTTTTTTTTTCCACTTTTTTTTTGCAGTGTTATAGGTCCCATAGGGACCTATAACACTGCACACACTGATCTTCTATGTTGATCACTGGTTTCTCATAGGAAACCAGTGATCGACGAATCTGCCGGATGACTGCTCATGCCTGGATCTCAGGCACTGAGCAGTCATTCGGCGATCGGACAGCGAGGAGGCAGGTAGGGGCCCTCCCGCTGTCCTGTCAGCTGTTCGGGATGCCGCGATTAGCCGCGGCTATCCCGAACAGCCCGACTGAGCTAGCCGGGAACTTTCACTTTCACTTTTAGCCGCGCGGCTCAGCTTTGAGCGCGCGGCTAAAGGGTTAATAGCGCGCGGCGCCGCGATCGGCGCTGCGCGCTATTAGAGGCGGGTCCCGGCTTCACTATGACGCCGGGCCCGCCATGATATGACGCGGGGTTACTGTGTAACCCCGCGTTATATCAGAAGAGCAGGACCAAGGACGTACCGGTACGTCCTTGGTCCTTAAGGGGTTAAAGTACAGGTTTCTGCTCTGAGTGCTCTCTATCATGTAAAACTAGCTGATAACATGTGGATTCCTAGGTTTAAGGCTTCTAGTAGACTTAGACCTAAGACTTTAAATCTTTTTCCTCAGTGGAATTTAAATATGGTCTTAGGGGCTCTTCCTCTGGATCCCTTTGAATCCCTGGATTCTGTTTCAGATAAATTCCTGACTCTTAAAACTATATTTTTAGATATATATTCTCCATCACTACAGCTAGAAGAGTAGGTGAAATGCAGTCTCTTTCTATCCAGGAGCCTTTTATCAGAATTTTGGATGACAAAATTATTTTTAAGCTTTATCCAAATTTTTTTACCTAAGGTTGTATCTACTTTTCAAAGGTCACAGGATATTGTAATTCCATCCTTCTGCTCTAATCCTAAAAATGGAGAGAGCAGGGAGAAAAAAAAAGCAGAAAATGGCGCTCCGATGGTGTAGTATGTCGAGAATAGGTATTTTTTTGTAAAAATCTTAAGATGCTCATCTTTTTCTGTTGTGCTAGCAGACACATCACTGATGCACGCTTTGAATGTATATGCCGGGAGGCAGCCGGTCATCGGTCCCGCTTTGCAAGCGGTCTGGAAGTGATGTACAGATGTGGAGTCTTGGTTGCCCGGCAAGGCTAGCCAAATGTCCGGTTGAAATCAGACTTGGTGGCTAGGTTGGCGCACACCCGAGGTAGACACAGATGCAGTGTGAAGTTTAAAACTTTATTTCAGGTGCAGAACGTTCGTTCTGCACAGGAAATAAAGCTTTAAAACTTCACACCACATCTGTTCCTACCTCGGGCATGCACCAACCTAGCCACAAAGTTGGATTTCCACTGGACATCTGGCTAGCCATGCCAGGCAACCCTGACACCACATCTCTACATCTAATCCTAAAAATGACCTAGAAAGATCATATAGGGGGAGATTTATCAAAACCTGTGCAGAGGAAAAGTTTCTGAGTTGCCGATAGCAACCAATCAGATCGCTTCTTACATTTTGCAGAGGCCTTTTTAAAAATGAAAGCAGCGATCTGATTGGTTGCTATGGGCAACTCAGAAACTTTTCCTCTGCACGGGTTTTGATAAATCTCCCCCATAGTCTTCTGGATTTTAGAAGAGCTGTTCTCCAATATATTGAAAGGACTAGTCAGTGGAGAAAAGATGATAATCTGTTCAGTTTGCTGGTCCTAATAGAAGTAAAAAAAAAAAAAAAAGCCTCTAGAATTTCCATAGCCAGATGGATTAAAACCGCAATTTCAGAAGCTTATGTAGCCAGAGGTAAATCCCCACCTCTTCAGATGAAAGCCCATTGTACAAGAGCAATTTCCTCTTCACGGGCAGAGAGAGCTGGAGCATCTGTAGAGTACATTTTTTAAAGCTGCAACTTGGTAAAGCATTCATACTTTTTCCAAGCATTATAGAGTTGATGTTTTGTCTATTGAGGATATGGCCTTTGGATGTAAAGTCCTCAGCGCTATAGTCCCTCCCTAAAATTCTTTGGTATTTCTCAGGGGTGCTGTCATGGAGAGGGAAGGAAGATGGTGAATTATACTCACCAATAATTCCTTTTCTGGAAGTCTCCACGACATGTATCATACCCCTTTGGCTTTTTTTTTTTGTGGTGTTCTTATGCACTTTTTTCCTTTCCTTCAGTGTTCTTTTTAAATACACTGTGGACAGGAAGGGGTGGGAAATTTAACCTGTGTTTTTTCCTCTCCCAATCAGGAGAAGTTAATCTTAGGGGTGCTGTCGTGGAGACTTCGAGAAAAGGAATTATCGGTGAGTATAATTCACCATTTCCTTTACACGGATCAGTCACCCTGGTCCCTTTACAGGAAAACATCCCCAAAGCATGATGTTTCCACCTCCATGCTTCACAGTAGGTATGGTAATCTTTGAATGGAACTCAGCATTCTTACTCCTCCAAACATAACGAGTTGAGTATTTACCAAAAAGTTCTACTTTGGTTTCATCTGACCATATGACATTCTCCCAATACTCTTCTGGATCATCCAAATGCTCTCTAGCAAACTTCAGATGGGCCCGAACATGTACTGGCTTAAGCAGGGGGACTTGTCTGGCACTGCATGATTTGAGTCCATGGCAGCGTAGTGTGATACTGATGGTAGCCTTTACTTTGGTCCCAGCTCTCTAGGTCCCCCCGTGTGGTTATGGGATTTTTGCTCACCGTTCTAGTGATCATTTTGACACCATGGGGTGCGATCTTGTGTGGAGCCCTAGATCGATAGAGATTATCAATGGTCTTGTATGTCTTCCATTTTCTAATAATTGATCCCACAGTTGATTTCTTCACACCAAAGGCTGCTTGCCTATTGCAGATTCAGTCTTCCCAGCTTGGTGCAGGTCTACAATTTTATTTCTGGTGTCCTTTGACAGCTCTTTGGTCTTGGCCATAGTGGAGTTTGGAGTGTGATTGTTTGAGGTTGTGGACAGGTGACTTTTATACTGATAACATGCTCAAACAGGTGCCATTAATACAGGTAACGAGTGGAGGACAGAGGAGACTCTTAAAGAAGTTGTTACAGGGCTGTGAGAGCCAGAAATCTTGTTTGTTCGTAGGTGACCAAATACTTATTTTCCACCATAATCTGCAAATAAATTCTTTAAAAATCAGACAATGTGATTTTATGGATTTTTTTCTCATTATGTCTCTCATAGTTGAGATATACCTATGATGAAAATTAGTCCTCTCTCATCTTTTTTTAGTGGGAGAACTTACACAATTGGTGGCTGACTAAATACTTTTTTGCCCCATTGATGTTAATCGCTTATGAGTGGCTCCATCAAGACAACAAATCTGTTTTAAACTTGGAAGGATTTAACTATGACACAGACTATGACTACAGAAACAACACGGATATAGTTATTGGACCAATTAATAAAGTTTACTAGCATTGCCATGTTTTGAAGTTTGCAAAGGAAACACCTGGAATGTGTTGTTCAAATGGTAAGGTTGTTTTGCCACCGCTGGTTGATCCAGCTGAACCGCTTCTAAGTTTCTTTCTGGCACCAATCCAAATTCAAAACACTTCCTACAAAACATTCGCAAGTACAACTAGTGCTTTCAAATGACTTCCTTCAGTGCAACAAACATTGTCAACAATGTTGGTTACATGCCCACATTCAAAGTTCAAGGCCAAATATATCACAAAATTGGTTCGCTGCTTCCAATACCAGAACAAGGGTCCAAGTTTTTGCAAATATATTTTACCGTCAACGAAAGAACAGAAGTGGAACAGCGTTGCGCAATTAGTACTGGAACCAGATGCGAAATAATTTCGAACTTACCAGCAATGTTTCATGAACACAACCGTTTGATTCATGTATTCAAAACAGCTATAGATCAGGCCAATAGATGATTATGCTGTTGTAATAAGAGCAGACAAAGCACCTACTGGTGAGCACGTAAGACGTTTCAATGCTCCAGTTATAGGGGAAGTTGCAATTGTAATGGTTGGCAGTTGCTAATGATGAAAATGTTGCTAACATGGGACAAATGGTAATCTTGCCAGCGACATATACCAGCAGTCCACGACACATACACGAAAACGCAAAAGATGCCATGACATGTTCGGAAGTATGGATGTCCAGATCTATTCATCACCTTCACATGCAATCCAGCATGGAGTGAAATCACAAATCTGCTTTTCGCTGGACGAAATTCATTGCACAGACATGACCTTCTCGCTCGAGTTTTCAAACAGAAACTTATAAGACTCATGGACATCACCAATAAGAACCATATTTATGGAGAAATGCGATGCTGGATGTACTCAGTAGAATGGCAAAAAAGAGGCCTGCCGCATGCTCCATATTTTAATTTGGTTGGAGCTAAAAAATTCCCAACAGCGTTGATAGTGTTATTTCTGCTGAGCTTCAGAATTGAGACAAGATCCCATTCTCTTTGAAACAATCAAAAATAAATATGGTTCATGGTTGCCATGTGATGCTTTTAATCCTAATTCACCATGTATGAAGGATGGCAAGTGTACAAAGCGATATCCATTTAAGCTGATCCATGAAACTGAAACTGCAGTTGATGGATATCCTCTGTATAGGCAAAGAAAGACAAATTATGGTGGATACATAACCAAAATGCAAAATGTATGTGTTCACATAAACAGATGGATCGTGCCGTACTTACCGCTACTTTTGAAAATGTTTGCTCACATTAATGTTGAGTACTGCAATTCTGTAAAGTCCATCAAATACATTTGCAAATATGTCAATAAGAGCAGTGACATGGTGGTATTTGAGCTGGCAAATCAAGACGATGAAATCACACACTGTGTCAAATGGGATGCTACATCAGCAGCAATGAAGCAGAATGGCAGATATTATCATTCAACATACATGAACCCTATTCATCTGTTCAACATCTCGCTTTACACTTGGAGAAGGGTCAGCGGGTTTACATCACAGAAGAAAATTCACGAAATGGAGCAGAACAACCACAAAACACAACACTCACCGCCTTTTTCCAATTGTGTGCCTCCGATATATTTGCTTAAATGCTGCTGTATCACGAAGTGCCCAAATTCTTCTCTGGAACTTCTTTGTAGGTGTGCTCCATGTGAAGTAAGTGGTGTGCAATTGTTCTAGAATATGATGGAGTATATTGGCGGGATGCCTTGGGACATGTATATACAGTACATCCCAATAACACTGAATGTAATTGTTTATGTTTACTATTGCATACAATCAAAGGTCCTACATTATTCGTTGCCTTGAAAACTATCGACTGGGTGGTATGCCAAACGTATAAAGGAGCATCTTTCAAACTGGGATTTCTTAAAAAATTATTAACATTGGAACGCAACGCAAACAGAGGCATCGCTTACATGTAATCCAAAGCAAATGCGCACTTTGTTTGCGATCATTTCAACAACTTGCGCTCCATCAAATCCCAGAGAACTGTGTGAAATGCATAGTCTCAGTGAAGACATTCTCAGGCAACCATGTGCAACCGATCCAAATCATATATATAGTATACCACATTTTCAATGAAGCTCTTATATTGATTGAGGACTTATGCATATCAATGAACAGCAAAATGCTTTGTCAACTTTGTATATCGGCATCTACGCGAGATAGAAATGCCGTGCAAGACAGACCTGATGCGAGAACTGCAATTAGACATAAATCAGCAGCAACATTTTTTGAAAACGCACACAAAACGGTTAGTTGCTTATCAAAGAAATGTGTATGACAAAGTCATGCAGCGTGTAGCCAACAGGATTTTTTTCCTAGATGCTCCAGTTGGCATAGGCAAAACATTTCTCATCAATTTGATATTTATTTAAATGCAGAATGGGATTGCACTCGCAGTGGCATCATCAGGAATTGCATCAACGCTACTTGATGGCTGACGTACAGAGCATTCAGCACTCAAGCTGCCGTTGAATTTGACCCAGGCCGAAACACCTACATGCAACATCCAGTAAAAATTCTGGTATGGCCAGAGTCCTTAAAACGTGCAAAATCATAATTTGGGATTAATGCACTATGGGCCATAAAAGATTACTCGAAGTGCTCGACCGGACACTGCGAGATTTTCGAGAAGAAAAAAAAACAACCGACTGGAGGCGCTCTAATATATCTTGCAGGTGATTTTTGCCAAACTTTGCCTGTTTATACCTCAATCAACGCCTGCAGATGAGCTGAATGCATGCTTGGACGCATCATTTCTATGGAACAGTGTTGAGAAAATCACGCTCTCAACAAACATGCGTGTGCATTTGCTGCAAGATGCGTCTGCCCAAACATTTTCTAAACCACTTTTTAGGCATCGTAAATGGCAAAATTCCCATCGATCGCAGAACAAATGAGATTTTGTTCTCGCCAAACTTGTCAAATGCAGCCCAAAGTTCAAACCGTTGTGGACAAAGTATTCTCAAATTTAAAGACCAACTACAAAAATCCAGATTGGCTGTGCGAACGTGCAATCTTGGCCCCCAAGAATGATGATGTTAACAAACTAAACAAATTAATTCAATTGAAACTGCCTGGCGAACCAGTCAAATACAAATCGATAGACACAGTAATGGACACAGAACCAGATGGCTGTTATCTAACTAACTGAATTTTTTAATTTGTTGGAGCTACCTGGAATGTGACATTAACCCCTTAAGGACCAGGCCATTTTACACCTTAGGACCAGAGCGTTTTTTGCACATCTGACCACTGTCACTTTAAACATTAATAACTCTGGAATGCTTTTAGTTATCGTTCTGATTCAGAGAATGTTTTTTCGTGACATATTCTACTTTAACGTAGTGGTAAAATTTTGTGTTAACTTGCATCCTTTCTTTGTGAAAAATCCCAAAATTTGATGAAAAATTTGAAAATTTTGCTTTTTTCTAACTTTGAAGCGCTCTGCTTTTAAGGAAAATGGATATTCTAAATACATTTTTTTTATTCATATATACAATATGTCTACTTTTGTTTGCATCATAAAATTGACGTGTTTTTACTTTTGGAAGACACCAGAGGGCTTCAAAGTTCAGCAGCAATTTTACAATTTTTCACAAACTTTTCAAATTCACTATTTTTCAGGGACCAGTTCAGGTTTGAAGTGGATTTGAAGGGTCTTCATCTTACAAATACCCCACAAATGACCCCATTATAAAAACTGCACCCCCCAAAGTATTCAAAATGACATTCAGTCAGCGTTTTAACCCTTTAGGTGTTTCACAGGAATAGCAGCAAAGTGAAGGAGAAAATTCACAATCTTCATTTTTAACACTTGCATGTTCTTGTAGACCCATTTTTTGAATTACAAGGGGTAAAAGGAGAAAATGTATACTTGTATTTGTAGCCCAATTTCTCGCGAGTAAACACATACCTCATAAGTCTATGTAAATTGTTCGGTGGGCGCAGTAGAGGGCTCAGAAGCGAAGGAGCGAAAAGGGGATTTTGGAGAGTACGTTTTTCTGGAATGGTTTTTGGGGGACATGTCGCATTTAGGAAGCCCCTATGGTGCCAGAACAGCAAAAAAAACAAAACACACATGGCATACCATTTTGGAAACTAGACCCCTTGAGGAACGTAACAAGGGGTAAAGTAAGCCTTAAATGGGCACTGTCACCAACTTTATTTTTTGGTATGTTGTAGTACTTATGTACTACAACATATCTCTAATATACTTTTATTATTATTTTTTTTTTTTATTAAAATTGTTTAATTTACATTTGAAAACCGGCCACTAGGGGTCTCCCTCCTAGTGGCCGGCTGCAGCCTGGCGTGACGTCACACCTGAAAAAGGACCGATGCGGCCGGGCATCGGTCCTTTTTCATTCAGCCTGCGCTCGCTCCCTGCCTGTCAATCAGACAGGCAGGGAGCGAGCGCATTGGCTCCCCGGCCACTGGCTGGGAGGCCACTCCTCCCGCACATCGCCGCCGCCGCTGTCCCTGCACGCCCGCTGCCGGACTCTGCAGTAAGTTTAATTGGGGGGGGGGCAGGGGTGTTGTGATGGAGGGAACAGGGTATGGCTCGGGGGGGGGGGGGGGAGGGAGACGGAGGGGACGAACTAGCGCCGCATGTAACTAATAGTTTATCTACACAGGGTGCCTCCAGCTGTTTCAATACTACAACTCCCAGCATGCCCTGACAGCCAATAGATGTCAGGGCAAGCTGGGGGTTGTAGTGATGAAACAGCTGGAGGCACCCTGTGTAGATGAACTAAGGGCGGAAGTCCCCCCCCCAGCAGGCATCAGTAACGTGGTGCCTGCGGGGGGAGTCTGCCTGGTAGCGAGCACACTGCCAGGCAGACAGAAAACATTTTTAATATAGTAAAAATAAAAATTTAAAGCAGGGAGGGTGTTAGGGATAGATTGGCAATAGGCAGGGACAGAAAAAAAAATAGGATGGTGGGAGCTACCCTTTAATACCCCACAGGGGTTTCACGACTTTTGCATATGTAAAAAATGTTTTACATTTTTACAAGGGTTAATAGCAGAAAAGACCCCCCCCCAAAATTTGTAAATACATTTCTTTGGTATGAGGACATACCTTAATTTTTGATGATTTTCCCTCCGCGGGTGCACACCAGGTCTTGGAGTGGGAGGTCAGTCAGTGGCCTTGAGCTTATTATAGCAGCCAGGATGTGGGACCCCCCCCCCCCCCTCAAGGAGCGTTTATAGGGGGAGCACTGAGCCCTAAAATAGTGGAACACTATGGGGGACAACTGGCCGTAACTGGGGTAGACAGATGGGGTACAAATGGCTGTAATATGGGGTACAGTGGGCCAGAAAACTATGAATCATAAAATAGTAAAACAGGATATGTTCCCAGAATGATGACCCAGAGCATAGCCAAAACTAAAAAAAAAATATGCCCGCTCCAAATCCTATGCTCTGAATCATCATTCTGGGAATGTGATGTGTGTGGCCGTCCCTAACCTGCGGCCTCAAATGCGCACCCGCTCAGGTAGAGAGGGAGCGCTGCGCATTTGAGGCAACATAAAAAAGTCCCCGATGATAGTGACTTAGTGACCTATGACCCATTTTTGAAAAAACACCCCCAGAGGTCTTATCAGGTTTTTTTTTTTAAGGTTTTTTTTGGACAATTTAGTGATTTATGGGGGTTATATTTTGGAATGTACTCTGGACTTGGTACATTGGTCACATTATGGAAAATTCACATGAAAAGGGAAAATTTAGTGCTCTATGGAAGTGTGATACTCCCTGAAGCAGCCTTTGCAGAGGCCCGGATTATCTGGGCAAGTGTCACACTGATACCTGGTGTCCTTCCGCATCCTCTTCCTGAAACACACTCTGCATTTTTTCTGGGATCGCCCCTTCCTTCCAGTGGGGGGGGATGTCACCTGGAAAGTGTTGGCCTGGGACGATCCTGGCACCTATAACTCCAGACCCTTGGGAAGTCTGGCCTGATCTTTCCCGGTCAGCAAAGATCAGGAACCTTAGGACTTCTTCTTGGTAATGGAGGAATGTCCCTGTGTTGCCAGCGTACTGGGATAGTACAAAAGCGTTGTACATGGCAACCTGTACCAAGTAGACCGCAACTTTTTTGTACCATGCCCGTGTTTTCCGCATGGCGTTATATGGCTTGAGGACTTGATCTGAGAGATAAACTCCCCCCATATACCGATTGTAGTCCAGAATACAATCGGGCTTGAGGACTGGTCCCACGGTACCTCGCACAGGGACAGGGGTGCTGCCGTTCCCAGGGAGGCCTCTCTGGTTCTTCCGCACGGTCCGACAAGCGGACGTGGATCTGGTGGAAAGGGATTTGAACAGAGGGATGCTGGAATAAAAGTTATCCACGTACACGTGGAAACCCTTATCCAGCAATGGGTGCACAAGGTCCCAAACGAGTTTCCCGCTAACACCCAGAGTGGGGGGACGTTCTGGGGGTTCAATACGGGAATCTCGTCCCTCATATACTCTAAACCTGCAAGTGTACCCTGAGGTACTCTCGCAGAGTTTGTAGAGTTTCACGCCATACCGCGCCCGCTTCGAGGGTATATATTGGCGGAAGATGAGTCTCCCCTTAAAACTGATGAGACTTGTCTACCGAGAGGTCCCTGAGCGGTACGTAGGCCTTCCAAAAATGTTACCCCAAAGTGATCGATGACCGGCCTCACTTTGTAAAGCCGGTCATGGGCGGGATCACCTCGGGGCGGACATGCTGCGTTATCTGCATAATGCAGGCATTTCCGAATCGCCTCGAACCGGTTCCATGTCATCGCCATACTGTAAAGCGGGGTCTGGTAGGGGACGTCCCCGCTCCATTAATGACGAGCACTTAGTTTTTTGACCTGGCACATATGCAGCATGAGGCCCCAAAATGTCCTCATTTCCGCTGCATCAATGGCGCGCCATTCATTGGGCCTGGCCAAAAAGGAATCGGGGTGGTGGGCAATGAACTGCTGGGCATAAAAGTTCGTTTGCTCCACCATGTGATTGACCAGGCTGTCACTGAAAAAAAACCTTAAAGTCCAGATCAGTGAAGCCAGCATGGTCAATCCGGATTCCTGAGTCACCAACAAACTCAGGAATCCGTGGCTGATAACCCTCTGGGGGAATCCAGACAGGGTCACCGGAAGGGGGCTCAGGTGCACTTGTCTGGGGGGCCGGACTCCTATTACGAGCGGCATTGCCACTCATACTAGTGTCGGCCACTGGGGCACTCTCATGGGGGGTGCGTGGCCTCGCCTGGCGGCGTCTCCACCGCTGTACAAGATGATGAGGAGGGCGAGGAAGAACACAAAAAAGTTGGATCTTCCTCGCCCTCACTGGCAGATTCGGAGGCTAAAAAAGCGTAAGCCTCTGCTGCCGAAAATGCCGGCGGGCCATTGCCTTTTTTCTACGTTGGCGGGGGGCGGGGAAGAATGTACTGTGTGGTGCTTGGTGTAAAAAGTGTAGAACAGTAATAGGAAAAAAAATAAAATAAAAAAGGGTGGCAAACGCAGCTCCCTGAACCACTAATAGGACCCGAGGTAAGGGATCGGACCCTGGGGGACCTATTAGGGGATCGGGGGGGGGGGGGGGGGGGCGGGATTTAAAAAAAAAAAAAAAAAAAAAGCTGCGGCCCAAAAAAAAGGGATGTCGCACGCAGCTCCCTGAACCCCTAATTAGATTAACTTTTTTAACCTATTAAACTGGGGGGGGGGGGCAGCGGCGGGTGTATGTATGATGTGTCTGTGTATGATGTATGTAATGTATAATATAGGGGGCAGTGGCCGGTGTATGTATGATATGTGTATGCATGTATGTTTTGTACAGGGGCGGACTGACAAGTGCTGCCGCCAGTTGTGCTATCTAATTTTTTTTATTTATTTTTTTAGTGGCTTCTGGCCACCCGCACTAAATTGCACCACCAGAATCCCACCCCCCTTCATACTCGGCCGCCGACCAAGAGCCCCACGGTTGCACGCAAACACACCCGAACCAAAACTACAACTTCCAGCATGCTGGGAGTTGTAGTTCTGGTTCGGTTCAGCTGCAGAGCCATAGGCTGCATCAGGGCATGCTGGGTGCTGTAGTTACTAACTTCAATTTCCAATATTCCTTGACACGGCCTATGGCAGCTGACACGAACCAAAACTACAACTCCCAGCATGTTGCACAATAACCTTAACTGTACTACTATACAATACAACATTCTTCAACACCCACAGAATCATAGGCTGTATCAGGGCATGCTTGGAGTTGTAGTTATCGAGTAACTAAATGCAACGTCCAGCATTTTCTGACACACAAATTAGAGTAAATAAAATGCACCGTATAAACTGGAGAAGCAGAACACACCCCCCAGTAACAAAGCGTTGTTCAGTTTTTTCCAATCAAAAGACTCCTATGAAGTCCCTATGAAGACTGAAAAATAGTGATTAAAATATTTTAAGAAGTGCGTATATATGTGAATAAGCCTCTTTCCTAATAAAAGTTCCGATAATAAATGGTTCCGATGAAAACTACAGATCATGGCACTTAAGATTACCTCATACAGCCATGTATATGGAAAAATTGGAGTTATAGGGGTCAGATGGGGGGGGGGGGGGGGGGGTGCAATTTTCTGGGCTTGCCTCAGGTGTAAAAGGAGCTAGCTACAGCTCTCCCACTGCTAATAGCCTGGCATATCGCGATCGCTGTGGCCGGCTATTAAACCATTAGATCACCGCTGTTAAAGTTGACAGCAGTGTCTAAAGGCATCTTATATCCATCCCTGGTGGTCTAGTGGGGGGGATCGTACTATTTTGGTTGAACTTATTTGATCTACTAGGACAAGTGGATTTTTTTGAGGGACAAGTAGATTGTGTTCTGCTTTAGTCCGTTGGACAAGTAGTTGTTTTGTTTGTTTTTTTATTTTTATTTCCACACCCCTGTAATATATATACACACTTGGAGAGCAGCACACCAGAGTAGAAAAGTAGTAGTGGGTGCAGGTCAGTCGCAGGGGCCCCGGTCCTGGGTCCAACACTGTAGATACTAAAAGGAAGTTGACTGCAGCACACCAGTGTATCCAATTAAAAAGTTGTAGCTCTATTCCATAGATACAAGGACTACGCTTCTGTGGTCTCACTTCACCATTGTCATTGTCAAGACTTGACAATGGTGGTGTGAGACCTCAGAAACGTAGTCCTTGTATCTATGGAATAAAGTTAAACTTTTTTTATTGGATACAATACGCTGGTGTGCTGCAGTCAACTTCCTTTTAGTATCTATATAAAAATAATTTTTTTATTACTAATTATGATTAGTAATTATTAATAAATGTTTATTAATAAATGTTTTCCCCTAAATGTATTAACCTATTTTTCGTGTTTTATTTATTTTTTTCTTCTTATTTCAGACCTGTGTATGCAGGTGACTTCTTCGGATTCAATGGACAACATCGTTGACACACTTTTTTTTTGTTGAAAAAAATTAAAATAAAATTGTTAATGAGGGTTTGTGCTGGAGTGTTTTTCGCAATAAAAGTTTTTAAAACGTAGCAATAGCCCTAATTACAGCTAGCGCTAGCCCCCAATTATTACCCTGGTACCCAGAGACAGTACCAAAGGGTCCGGAGCATAAAAGAATGGTGCTGCTTGGGCATAGGCGCTAACAGTCTAAATTTATTTAGGCTGGGGAGGGCCAGTAACAATGGTCCTTGTCCACCCTGGTAACATAAGGCTGTTGCTGCTTGGTTTGTATCTGGCTGAGAATGAAAATATGGGAAACCACACATGGTTCTTGCATGAATAATTATAGAAAAAAAAAGTATTTGGTTCCCCCATTTTTATTTTCAGCCAGATATCAACCAAGCAGCAACAGCCTGAGGTTACCAAGGTTGGTGAGGACCATTGTTACTGGCCCTCTCCAGCTTAAATAACGCCAGCCTGTCACCACCTAGGCCCAGGAAAGCCATTTTTGACACTCTGGGCCTGTTGCTACCGGCTTTTCCCAGCTTCCCTGTGGCGGTGGGTACCAGGGTAATAATTGGGGGTTATTGATATCTGTAATTGGGGCTAACGCTAAGCCCTGGCTTAGTAATGGAATCCACTACTAAGCATGTAAAGTAAATAAAAAAAATAAAAAATATGTTTTAAAACCTTCTTATTCCAGTAAAACACTGCCCAACAAGCCCTTGTTAACCATTTTATTTATAGTAAACAAAACAATTAAGATAATCGACATAATCTACCGAATCTGAAGTAGTCCACAGGATACACTGATCTAAAATGAGAAGAAAAAAAATAACTACGTATATCCTCATTGAACCTCATTTGCCAAGTGGATGACCAGACATTTAGTCAATCCAAATCATCTTGTAACACCTTTGATTTGCATGTTGACTAATGCCAAAAGTCTGTCTGAGGAAAATTATGACATAGTGGGTATAACAGAGACTTGGTTGGACGATTGGTGTGACTGGGTGGTCAACATACAGGTTTATAGTTTATTCAGGAAGGATCGAACAAAATGGAAAGGGGGAGGAGTTAGTGATATCGAGTCTGAAGGCCGCACTGCGGGAGGATATATGGGAGGGAATCGATAATGTGGAGTCATTATGGATCGAAAGATATGGAGATCAAAAATAAAAAAAAATTCTGATATGTGTTGACAGGTAAGTTAAGGTCTTTGGGTTTGGAAATTTTAGTTTGTAACTGGATTGAACACTGGCTCATGGATCGTACCCAGAGAGTGGTGGTCAATGATTCGTACTCTGATTGGTCCCCGGTTATTTGTGGTGTACCCCAAGGTTCAGTACTGGGCCCGCTGTTGTTTAATTTATTTATCAATGATATAGAGGATGGTATTAACAGCTCTGTTTATATCTTTGCAGATGACACCAAGCTTTGTAGCACGGTACAGTCTATAGAGGATGTGCATAAGTTACAAGATGACTTGGATAAGCTAAGTGTCTGGGCATCCACTTGGCAAATGAGGTTCAATGTGGATAAATGTAAAGTTATGCATCTGGGTACTAATAACCTGCATGCATCGTATGTCTTAGGGGGGATTAAACTGTCAGAGTCACTGGTAGAGAAGGATCTGGTTGTACTTGTAGATCAGACTACAGAATAGCATGTCAGGCTGCTGCTTCCAAAGCCAGCAGGATATTGTCATGTATCAAGAGGCATGGACTCAAGGGACAGGGACATAATACTCCCCCTTTATAAAGCATTGGTACGGCCTCACCTGGAATATGCTGTTCAGTTTTGGGCACCTGTCCATAAAAGGGACACTGCGGAGTTGGAAAGGGTGCAGAGACGCGCAACTAAACTAATATGGGGCATGGAACATCTTAGCTATGAGGAGCGATTAAAGGAGTTACAATTGTTTAGTCTTGAGAAGAGACGTTTAAAGGGGATATGATAAACGTATATAAGTATATTAATGGCCCATACAAAAAATATGGAGAAAAACTGTTCCAGGTTAAACCCCCCCCCCCCAAAGGACGAGGGGGCACTCCCTCCGTCTGGAGAAGAAAAAGTTTAGTCTCAAGGGGCGACACGCCTTCTTTACCGTGAGGACTGTGAATTTATGGAACGGTCTACCTCAGGAACTGGTCACAGCAGGAACAATTAACAGCTTTAAAACAGGATTAGATACATTCATGGAACAAAATAACATTAATGCTTATGAAGAAATATAAAATCCCATCCCTTCCCCAATATCGCGCCACACCCCTACCCCTTAATTCCCTGGTTGAACTTGATGGACATATGTCTTTTTTCAACCGTACTAAATATGTGTTTGGTGTATAAAATGGAAGAGGCAGAAGATCAATTTCTGAGGCAAAATAAACAAGGCGGCAAATCAGAATGAGGTGATAATAATGGGGGACTTTAACTATCCTGATATAAACTGGGAGACTGAGCCCTGTGTATTTTATAAAGGAAACAGGTTTCTGACTATAGCTAAAGACAATTATCTGTCCCAAATGGTGCAGGGCCCAACCAGAGGGGGCGCCCTACTAGACTTAATAAGAACCATTGTCTGTACCTGACAGACTAATTAATGTGCAAGTGGAAGGACACCTAGGAAATAGTGATCATAATATAATACATTATAATTTGTTCTTCAATAAGGGAATCTCTCGAGGAGCCACAAAAACAATGAACTTTATGGAGGCAAAGTTTGATCAACTCAGAGAAGCACTTAACAATGTAAATTGTGGGAATGTCCTAAAAAACAAGAATACTGACACAAAAAATATCTTAAATTCATACTGTAAGATGTATATACCTTATGGGAATAAAAGGGTCCGAAATAAAATAAAACTAATATGGATGAATAAAATTGTTATAGTGGAGCTGGAGAGGGTCCAAAGACGGGCAACCAGAGTAATATGGGGAATGCGGAGGACTACAATACCAAGAAAGATTATCAGAATTAGGGTTATTTAGTTTAGAAAAAAGAAGGCTTAGGGGTGACCTAATAACTATGTATAAATATATCAGGGGACCTTACAAAGATCTCTCCCATGATCAATTTATACCCAGAACTGTATCTATAATAAGGGGGCATCCTTTACGTTTAGAGGAAAGAAGGTTTCTACACCAACTCAGACGGGTTTTTTTTTTTACTGTAAGAACAGTGAGACTGTGGAATTCTCTGCCTGAGGAGGTGGTCTTGGTTAACTTGGTAAAAGAATTTAAAAGGGGTTGGGATGCATTTTTGGAGAATAATAACATTACAGGTTATGGATTCTAGATCTATAGGGACAGAAGGTTGATCCAGGGATCTATTCTGATTACCATATTTGGAGTTGGGAAGGAATTTTTTACCTAGAATAGGATTTTTTTTTCCCTATCGCCCATGATGGCACCTTTCGAGAGACTGCCTCCTTCCTCAGGACAGGAAACATCAACTGGAAACAGTTTGCATATAAGGACCACAGGAGCTGCTATTCCCCAGTTCTGTTTCCTGTCCTGCGGATGGCAACCGGGACTGGTCCCGGACTAACCGGGCAGTTTGCATGTAAGTATGTGGACTGTGGGGGCCCTAGTCTAGTTGGGACATACAGGGTACCTGCAAGCGGCTTAAAGTCCTTCGTATGGGGGCAGCCGCTAAGTCTGGGCGACCTCACCCAGTCTCGCGCATTGTGTGCGTCTCCCGGTCCCTCTCGCTCCCTCCGGCAACGGCATGTGGCCTTCTCCTCCTCTTGCGAGCGCGGCCTAGTGTTCGCGATCCGGCGGCGTTCGCTACCGGGAAGAGGGGGGGCGGAGTCTGCGTACGCACGCACGTTGCGTGACGTGCGTACGTATTCAGCGCACGTAATGTCAGTTTGCTTCCGCCGGGAGGAGAAAGGGGTCGCTGCGGCCTATTCCAAAGTACCCGGAGAGGGAAGTCCTTGCGGCTTCTGACCGGGAAGGACTGAATCCGGCGGGGGATTTAAAAGGAGGGGCGCCCAGCCAGTCCAGTACCTCTCCAGGATCCAGGAGAGGTGCTTGCTCCAGGTCAGTGACTTATGGAACAAGCAACCCGCATTGAAATGGAGCCTGCTGTGACAGCCGATCCGGTACTATGGTGGGGTAAGGGGACACCTGTCCCATGGAGTCTTTTTTTGCAACCTTTTAATGGTAGTTTTTGTTCATTTGTTTTAGGCTAAGGAAACGCCTAGGAAGGCTAAATATAAAAGTGAAGCCTGTGTTAAAAGGATTGTGGAGGATGTGTCTCCATTTTCTCCAAAAGTATGCAGGAGGTAGTCAGAGGCACCTGGTTGTTCAGAGCAAAGAGATTTTTTTGAATTTGAAGATGGTGATTTGGATGAAGAGTCAGAAATTTTGGAGGAAGTTCATAGCGGTGCTCTTTTTGCTACTGAAAATGTGGACGGTCTAGTCAGAGTGGTTAGATCTACCAAGAAGCTTGATGATAGGATTAAGCCTTTATCTGTGCAAGATCGCATGTATGAAGGCTTTGCACCCCGGATAAAATGATTGGTTTTCCAGTGCATGACTCTTTGACCTCTATCCACGCTCTTCCTGGTAAGAAAGCCTAATGGCTCCTTCCGCACTATAATAAATCTCAAGCTATTGAATAGTTTCCTGAAGTACCACAAATTTCGGATGGAAAAGATTCAATCAGCTATCCTGAACCAGAACTGTTGAGGGATGCATATAATCATGTCCCGATTTTCCAAGGTCATCAAAAATATTTAAGGGTGGCAGTAGTCTTGGGAACCTGTCTGTTCCACCTCTAGTTTCAGGCGCTTCCCTTTTGGCCTATCACAGGCTCCCCGAGTCTTCACCAAACTTATGGCCGAGGTGATGGCCCATGTAAGAGAACAAAATATAGTCATAGTTCCGTACTTAGGCTATTTCCTTTTGGTGTCAGACTCGGAGGAGCTCTTGATTCGGCAGGTTCTTCAGACTCAAAACATTCTGTTGAACCTAGAGTGGGAAGTGAATCTAGACAAATCCCACCTGGTCCCTTCTCAGATATGCACATTCCTGGGGATAGACCTGGATTCCACCCATCAAATCTCCTTTCTTCCCCAACCCAAGGTGATTTTGGTCAGGCAGAAAGTGTCTCAGTTACTGAAACTAAAAGAGCTCCCCATAAGGGAGGCCATGTCTGTCCTGGGCCTGTTAACTTCGTGTATCCCAGCGGTTTTATGGGCTCAGTACCATTCAAGTAGGCTACGGGGACAAATCCTGAGCCAGTGGGACGGAGTCCCCGATTCATTAGACACTTAAATGACCCCTTCAGCCCAAGTAAAGAGGTCCCTTATCTGGTCGGTAAATCTGGCAAATCTAAAAAAGGGCATTTATTGGGTAAAAAAGAACTAATTTTGCCTTACTACAGAGGCAAGCCCCTGGGGGTGGGGAGCCCACGGAGAATCCTTAATCCTTCAGGGTCAATGGAGTCAGGAGATTTCCAAGGAATCTCAGAACCTAAGGGAATTAAAGGCAGTCCTGTTCGCCATCTCTCAATCCGTTCCTCTGCTTGGCGGAAAGGACCTAAAAATTCTGTCAGACAATTCCACAGTAGTTGCCTACTTTAAATTATCAGGGGGGTACCAGATCCCCTTCCCTCATGAGGACTTGTCATCACATCTTCAGACTGGTAGAGATGCATCTCAGCTCCTTGTTTGCTCTCCATCTAAAGGGGTCCCAAAATCAGGTGGCGGACTATATCAGCAGACATCGCCTGAACCAAGGGGATTGGGAGTTAGATCAGAGGATCTTTCTCCAGATCTGTCAACATTGGGGTACTCCCCGCATAGATCTGTTCGCCTCAAGGGCAAACAGGAAATTAAAAGATTTTTTTCTCCCTGTCTTCAGTGGATCACCCCCTGGGGATAGACGCTTTTTCACAGAGTTGGTGCAGGGGACTTCTTTATGCCTTCCCTCCAGTCAGATTACTTCCCAGAGTCCTAAGGAAAATCAGAGAGGACAGGGCGAGAGTAGTGGTCATTGCCCCATTCTGGCCCCGCAGGGTATGGTTCACCTGGTTGAGGAAGATGTCAGTGTCAGATCCCTGGATACTTCCAGAGTCCCTGAACCTTCTACATCAAGGTCCAGTTATGCATGCCGAGACCTCCAATCTGCATCTGACGGCATGGCAGTTGAGCGGGGCATCTTAGAACAAAGGGGTCTTTCTGATCGTGTTATTACTACTCTGTTGGCGAGCAGTAAGAAGGTAACTTCTCAAATTTTTTTTAAGAACTTGGAAAGCCTTTGGTAGATTCGTGCAAAACCCTATTGATCTTAAAACTCCTGACATCCCAAAAATATTCGATTTTTTTTGCAAGCGGGTCTAGATAAACAGCTTAGACCCAGTACTTTAAAAGTTCAAGTGTCAGCACTTAGTGCTCTTTTTGATTACAAACTAGCGGACCATCCCTGGATTAAAGGATTTCTATCATCAACAGTCAGTATGTCTCCGGTGGTTAGACCATTGGTTCCACCTTGGGACTTAAATATTGTCCTAAATAGTCTCCCTAAAACTCCCTTTGAGCCATTAGTTGAGGTTCCCTTAAAGATTCTTACCTTTATGCTTGTGTTTCTTTTGGCAGTCACGTCTGCCAGGAGGGTTGGGGAAATTACTATTTTCTCTCTTAACCAGCCCTATTTGTGTGTCTTTAATGATAGAGTGGTATTGTCTCCTGATCCAGCCTTTCTCCCCAAGAGGGTCTCTGACTTCTATAGAACTCAAGTTGTGATTCTACCTTCCTTCTGTGAAAATCCTAAAAATGACAAGGAAAAAGAATTCCATTGTCTAGATGTTAGGAGATGTCTTCATTATTTGGAGATATCTAAAGATTGGCGCCTATCGCCTAAGTTGTTACTTCAATTCCAGGGGCCGAATAAGGGTAGAGCAGCTGCTCCTAGCACTGTGGCAAGGTGGATGAAACAATCCATCCAGCTAGCATACACTTCTGCAAATCTAAATACCCCTTCAGGGTTTAGTGCTCATTCTACCAGATCAGTTTCTACATCCTGGGCAGAAAGAGCCTCAGCTTCTGTTCAGCAGATCTGCAGAGCAGCCACCTGGAGTTCACCACATACCTTTTACAAACACTACAGGTTGAATCAAATGAGAGATGAGGAGCTTTCATTTGGTCGTAAAGTTCTCCAGGCACTAGTCCCCCCCCTAATTATTAGTCTAGTCTACTCACTCTCCAAAGGTGCCATCATGGGCGATAGGGAAAACATAAATTACTCTTACCGGTAATTGTTTTTCGTTGAGCCCATGAGGGCACCTACTAATTCCCTCCCATGTTTTATTAAAAGAAAAAAAAAAAAAGGGGGAGATATATTAATATTTTCTAGCTATGTATGTAAGTTATGGTTGAATATTATTCATTGATAATTCCTTTTGGGTTGTTACACCTTGATACTTGCTTAAGAACTGGGGAATAGCAGCTCCTGTGGTCCTTATATGCAAACTGTTTCCAGTTCCTGTTTCCTGTCCTGAGGAAGGAGGCGGTCTCTCCAAAGGTGCCATCATGGGCTCAACGAAAAACAATTACCGGTAAGAGTAATATGTTTTTTGCCTTCCTCTGGATCAACTCAGTAGGGACCCATTAGGGTTATAGGTTGAAATTGATGGACTCTGGTCTTTTTTCAACCTTATGAACTATGTTTTTGTTACTTATGCACATCCTCTATTATGCTACGAAGTTTGGTGTCATCTGCAAAAATAGCAGAGCTGTTGATCCCATCCTCTATCATAAATAAATAAATTAAACGAGCAGGCCCAGTACTGAACCATGGGGTATACCACTAATAACTGGGGACCAGTCAGAGTTCAAATCATTGACTGCCACTCTCTGGGTACAGTCCTTAATCTATCCAGGACCAAGGGCGTACATGTACGCCATAGTCCCGTTTACAGGGACTAAACTATTCTCACCAGCAGAAAACGAGTTAAACCCGGTGGATCTCGATTGCAACGGGCATCCAGGACCCACGGCCAATGTCCGCCATTAAGCCTTTACACGCCACGATTAAAAATGAAACTATCCTGGCAGTTCAGCAGAGCTGATCGGGACTCTCAGAGGCCATCGCATGTTGAAGGCAGCATCAACATACGATGCTTTTTTATGTCGGGCCATCACATAAATGGCTATCCGGCAGCGCAGACTGCTTCAGCTGCCACCGAATAGCAGTTTACGGTGCCCCTTGGCGACATCCAGGGCAGCGGTGACGGTCCGGAGCGGCAGGAACACGTGAGTATAACCTCCAATACCAGTGGTCTTCAACCTCTGGACCTCAAGATGTTGCAAAAAAAGTTGTAGTTTTGCAACATCTGGAGGTCCGCAGGTTGGAGACCACTGTCCTATACTTTACATTGCACGGATCCCTCAACATACAATAGTTTCAACAAACCATGGTTCGAAACGGATTTCCATCGTATGTTGAGGGACCACTGTATGTATGCATATTTATATCTATCTATGTGTGTGTGTGTGTATGTATATGTATATATTTATTTTTTATAAAAGTGAATTAACCTTGTCTATTAAGAGTTTAAATAACCCCTTCTCCCATTTTTTAAATAAAAAATTATGTAATAATAATAATAATAATAAAAAAAAATCATATGTGGTACCGCCGAACTATTAAAATATAAGGTTAGCTAAACAATACCAAAGTCCAAAATTGTGCATTTTTGGTCACTTCATATACCATAAAAAGCGTTCAAAAAGTCCCATCAAAATAAAAATGGTACCGATGAAAACTACAGACAGCAGTGCAAAAAATGAGCCCTCATGTAGCCCCGTAGTTATAATTTTTTTTAAAGTTGTAAAATAAAACATAAGACCTGCATAAATTGGGTATCCTTGTGACCGTATGAACCTACAGAATAAAGATATGGTGTCATTTTTACCGAAACGGAAGCCCCCAAAAACAAAATGGCGTTTTTTAAAATTTATTTATTTTTTATTTCACCCCACAAATATATATTTTTTGGTTTTGCAGTAGATTTTTTATTAAATAATTGATGTAATTACAAAGTATAATTGGTGGTGCAAAAAACAAGCCCTTTACAGGTCTGTGGGTGGAAAATTTAAAGCGTTATGATTTTTAGAAGGGGAGGAGGAAAAAACGAAAGTGCAAAAACAAAAATTGTCCTGATCCTTTAACTTGTTGGGGACGTAGGGCGTACCTGTACGCCCTCCACCCACTCCCTTTCTATAACGCGTATAGAAGTTACACTCGCTGCGATCTGTCTATTAATGCAGGTACTACAGCTCCCAGCATGGAGCAGAGTGGGCTCCATGTTGGGAGTAGGAGTACGAGTACCTGCAGGTAAGAACAGATCACAACGGGTATCACTACTGACACCCGATGTGGTCGTCCGGTCTATAGCAGAGATGCAGAGCGGCTGTATACATCGCTCGCATCCCTGCACTATACACCGGGCCGGCCGCTCATTCATTCATCTTTTCCTCAGAGCTGTGATTGGCTGCAACCATCCGGCTAATCGCAACTGTGGGCGGAAAATATGAATGAGTGATGTGAATAGAACATCACTCAGAGTACAGAGCAGAGGTGTGAGCATTGTATAGAGCTGCTCCATCTCTACTATATTATGGACGATCACATCGGGTGTCAGACTGACACCCGAGGCGATATGTCTATAGTACAGGTACTACTACTCCCAGCACAGTGTGTTCCATGCTGGGAGTAGTAGTACTACATAAAAAATGTG
The DNA here is from genome assembly GCF_029499605.1 of Hyla sarda. Taxonomy (NCBI): domain Eukaryota; kingdom Metazoa; phylum Chordata; class Amphibia; order Anura; family Hylidae; genus Hyla; species Hyla sarda. Next base: position 122,771,551 of record NC_079193.1, read on the forward strand.
GGGGGGAAAAAGAGAAAAAAAACTTAATCACACTTTATAAAAAATTTTTATAAAAATGTTGTTGTAAAAAATAAACATTTAAGTTAAATACATTTTTACATCCCTACTGCATCCTTTTTTTTTTTTTTTGGTACTCAACTATTTTGTAAAAAAAAAAAAAAAAAAAAAAAACGCAAAAGGGGCCAAAAAGGCTAATTCCACACAAAGGTAAAAACGCTAAAACGTAGGGAAAAACTGTGGCAGTTTTTCCGGCGATTTTTCTGGCGTTTTTAAGCACAAAAAATCGCAGGGAAAAATCTCAGTGGAGTCCTAGCCTTACGCTGAAAAAAAAATTGCTAACTTTTTAACCAAGTTAGTACGTTTAAAATCCCTCTATTTTGAAGACCTTAGTATTAGGGGTTATTTTTTTCTACCGTAATTTGTACCGTATATACTCGAGTATAAGCTGAGTTTTTCAGCACGATTTTTCGTGCTGAAAACGCCCTCCCTCGGCTTGAGTGAACTCTCCGCCTGTCAATCCCTTCATCAGTGGTCTTCAAACTGCGGACCTCCAAATGTTGGAAAACTACATGCTGGGTTTTGTAGTTTTGAAACCTCTGGAGGTCCGCAGGTTGAAGACCACTGCGGCCTTTGTCATCACCCAGCCCCCCCTTTTGTTTTGTACTCTCCTCCCCTCAGCAGGAAGTTAGCGTGAACTTGTCCGGGCCATCTATGCTGCAGGGACTGTCCGTTGGGGATGGTTAGTCGTTGCGGGCTGTCAATTTTCACCGGGGGGGGGGGGGCCTCCTCTCCGCACTTTGGGCCCGACCCCGGAGTAGTGACGTTGCCTTGACGACGACGCACAGGGACGTTCATGCGCAACGTCCCTGTGCGTCGTCGTCAAGGCAACGTCACTAGTCCGGGCCTGAAGCGCGGAGAAGAGGCCCCCCCCCGGGCATGCGGGGAGTTGTAGTTTTGCAACATCTGGAGGTCCGCAGGTTGAAGACCACTGATGAAGGGATTGACAGGCGGTGATGGTGAAGGGGTGGCATGATGACGGGGGTCTGGATGATTACATGGGGCGGGGGAATGATGTATTTCCCACCCTAGGCTTATAGTCGAGTCAATAACTTTTCCTGGGTTTTTGGGGTAAAGGGGCATCTGGGGCCTCTGCTTATATTCGGGGCGGCTTATACTCGAGTATGTACGGTATTTTTTTATTGATACCATATTTGCATATATAAAACTTTTAATACATTTTTTTATCTATTTTTTTTGGAATAAAAGGTTATAAAAAGCAGCAATTTTGGACTAGGGAAAATGGGACAATTTATGTTTTTATTCGGGGGAGGGGGTTTTTAAATTTTTTTTAAACTTTGTGTTTAACTTTTTTCTACTGTTATTTTTACACTTTAATAGTCCCCATAGGGGACTATTTATAGCAATCATTCGATTGCTAATACTATTCAGTGCTATGCATAGGACATAGCACTGATCAGTGTTATCAGTCATCTTCTGCTCTGGTCTGCTCGATGGCAGACCAGAGCAGAAGACCCGTGGAAGGCAGCGGAGGCAGGTGAGGGGACCTCCGTCTGTCGTTCTGGATGATCGGATCACCACGGCAACGCTGTGACCGCAATGCTGCAGATGCAGTGTTCTGTATGGATCACGGCATCTGAGGGGTTAATGGCGGACATCCGCACGATCGCGGATGTCGGCCTTTACCTGCGGGTCCCTGGCTGCTATTAGCAGCCGGGACCTGCCGCACATGACCCGAGCATCGCTTCGATGCTCACGGTTATGCATAGGATGTAAATGTACATCCTGGTGCGTTAAGTACCACCTCACCAGGACGTACATTTACGTCCTGCATCGTTAAGGGGTTAAGGTCAAAATAGGCTTGATCCTTAAATGGGCACTGTCATGAAATCTAAAAATTGATATGTTGTAGTACTTAAGTACTACAACATATCTCTAATATACTTTAATTAAAAAAAGTGATTTTAAACAAGTTTAAAATCACTTTTTAATTCGGCCACTAGGGGTCGCCCTCCTAGTAGCCGAATGCATCCTGCATTGACGTCACTACTCGATTTCGACTCATTTCAGCCTGGCAATGAGTCGAAATCCAGTCACTGCGGTGCTCGCTCCCGCCTGTCAATCAGACAGGCGAGAGCGAGCACGCTGATAGCTGGGGCTGCGCGCATTGGCCAGCTCCACTGGCCTCGCGCGCGGCCCCGCCCGCCCCCATTACCCTGTCCGGAGGCCGTTACCCTGTCCGGAGGCAGCTCATTGATCCTCCGGTAAGTCTTCACCACTGGGGTTCGGGAGAGCGCCGCCGCTGCTGCTCCCGAAATAGCACTGCTGCGCTAATAAAGTTATCGTTTTCACCACAGGGTGCCTCCAGCTGTTTCACCACTACAACTCCCAGAATGCCCTGACAGCCAGTAGATGTCAGGGCAAGCTGGGAGTTGTAGTGGTGAAACAGCTGGAGGCACCCTGTATAGTGAGCTAAGGGCGGAAGTGCCGGCCCCAGCAGGCATCAGTGACGTGGTGCCTGCTGGGGAAGTCTGCCTGGTGGTGAGCACACTACCAGGCAGACAAAAAGGGATTTTAATATAGTAAAAAAAAATGTAAAGGGAGGGGGTTAGGGAGAGATGGGCAATAGGCAGGGACAGAAAGAAAGAAAAAATGGATGGTGGGAGCTACCCTTTAAAGGAGTAGTCCAGTGCTGAAAAACTTATTCCCTATACTAAGGATAGGTGATAAGTTTCAGATCGCAAGGGGTCTGACCCACGATCTCCTGTACAAGGCACCGACTCACTGGCCAGATAGTGGGTGTCGACCACTGCATGAAGCGGCGGCTGACACGCCCCCTCAATACATCGCTACGGCAGAGCCGGAGTTTGACGAAGGCAGCGCTCTGGCTCTGCCATAGAGTTGTATTGAGGGGACGTGTCAGCTGCCGCTTCGTGCGGTGGTCAACACGCCCGCAGGCTGCCCCGTACAGGAGATCGCGGGGGCCCCTGCAGTCGGACCCCCCCGTGATCTGAAACTTATCCCCTCTCCTTAGGATAAGGAATACGTTTTTCAGCACTGGAAGTAAGCTTTCAATCCAACTATAAACCAAAATTTCCAAACCCAAAGATGTCAATTAGGAACAGTATCAAACACTTTAGCAAAACTCAAAAAGTTATCATACAATCACAGGGGCTTGATAAATTTGGCTCACATCAGCAAAAAACAATAAATCACTTTTGAATACCATTTTTCTTAGCACATACAAGCAACCAATGAATGACTTGAGAACACCACTTTGTAACCCCACCTTATGTCGCAGCGGTGAAACATATTGGCAACATATATAGTTTTTTTTTTTATTCCACACCCCTGTGTGTGTGTGTGTGTGTGTGTGTGTATGTAATATATATATATATATATATATATATATATATATATATATATATATATATATATATATATATATAAAATAGGGAACATAGATAGTCCTAAACAGTGTAGAAAAAAAAGTTGAAAAATGTAAAAATAAAAAGTGAAGAATCCCCTTCCCCAATAAAAATGAAAATTTCCAGTTTTTCCGATTTTACCCCCAAAAAGCTTAAACATTTTTTTTTAATAAACATATTTGGTATCGCCGCGTGCGTAAATGTCTGAACTATCAAAATATAATGTTAATGATCCCATACGGTGAATGCTGTAAACGTAAAAAATAAAAAAATTCCAAAAATGCTGCTTTTTTTTGTCACATTTAATTAAAAAAAAAATAATAAAAAATTATCAAAGTTTTATATATATATGCAAATTTGTTATCGATAAAAAGTACAGATGATGGCGCAAAAAATTTGCCCTCATACTGCCCTATATAAAGAAAAATGAAAAAGGCAATTTTAGATTACTGATTTTGTACAAAAAGTTTTTAGATTTTTTTTTTTTTAAGCGGTACAAAAGTATCTAGCCATGGGGATCATTTTGATCGTATTGACCCACAGAATGAAGAACATGTCATTTTTACCTTAAAGTGTACAGTGTGAAAACAAAACCCACCAAAATGGGCAAAATTGTGATTTTCATTTAAATTTCCTCCCTAAAAATTTTTTTGGGGGGTTTCACCGTACATTTTATGGTAAAATGAGGTTTGATTACCAGAGCTGTGGAGTCGGTAGATAAATGTTCCGACTCCGGAGTTCTCTGTACTTCCGACTCCGACTCCTCTGTATTAATATGCGAAAGTATTTTATACATTCCTTGAAGGAAAGAAAGGCAACATACCACAGGACTACTGGCTGGGAAGCCAACAGTCTACTGTATTGAACAGTTTGTGTGCTGATCTGCTGAAGATAGGGCAGTGGGAGGATCAAGGAAGGGGCATTTATTATAAAACATGATTTCCCTAGTAGAATCCCATAGTCATGTTTTAAAGTTTAAAGGGGTACTCCGCCCCTAGACATCTTATCCCCTATCCAAAGGATAGGGGATAAGATGTCAGATCGCCGGAGTCCCGCTGCTGGGGACCCCTGGGATCTCAGCTGCGGCACCGCACTTTCATTACTACACAGAGCTTCACAGAGTTCGGGTACGGATACAGAGCGATACAGGGGATGGAGCAGCAGCGTAATGTCATAGCTCCGCCCCTCGTGACATCACGGCCGCCCCCTTAATGCAAGTCTATGGCAGGGGGCGTGACGACCGCCACGCCCCCTCCCATAGACTTGTATTGAGGGGGCTGGCCGTGACATCACGAGGGGCAGAGCCATGACGTAACGATGCTCCAGCCCCTGTATCGCCCATCATTATGCACAGAGCGAACTCGCGGCAATCCCGGGGGTCACCAGCAGCGGGACCCCGGCGATCTAACATCTTATCCCCTATCCTTTGGATAGGGGATAAGATGTCTAGGTGCAGAGTACCCCTTTAAGCTAACAATCGAGTTTACAAGTTTTTATAGCCTTAGCTGAATGGCAGCAGTTTTTCTAATGGTTTACAGCTTCAGTCTCGAACTATTAACCCTCCATTCCCTGCACTTATACAAGTGTCTCTAGTCCTGCAAAAAACATATTTACCTAATCCCTTATCAGTGAGAAGCTAGGTTACCCATGGGTTCCCTGTAACAGCAGAACACAACACTATGGAAAGTATAAGTATTGCCGCTCCTAATTGTGCGTTGCGTGCCATATAGTGAAGCACATGAAAAGCATGCTTCTTCACAATCACTTAACGTGTTCGTTTTGCGGTTACGTGAGGCACTGCATGCATTGGTCTTTATTCTTACAGTAGAGAAGTCATTAATTATAACTTTTTGTGAACTGGAACATTTAAACTTGCTTTTTTTTTTTCCAATCTAAATTTAGTAGGAGTCTGAGTCGGTGCATTGTTTGCAGACTCCGACTCCAGGTACCCAAAATTTCGTCCGACTCCGACTCCACAGCCCTGTTGATTACAAAGTACAATTGGTCACGCAAAAAACAAGCCCTTATATGGGTCTGTAGATGGAAATTTAAGAGTTATGGATGTTAGAAGGCGAGGAGGATACAATTGGCCTGGTCCTTAAAGGGGTACTCCGGTGGTCAACGTGTTTTTCCGTTTGTGACTTACCCTTTTTGTTTTGTTTAACCCCTTAAGGACCAAGCCCTTTTTCACCTTAAGGACCGGAGCGTTTTTTTGCAATTCTGACCACTGTCACTTTAAACATTAATAACTCTGGAATGCTTTTAGTTATCATTCTGATTCCGAGATTGTTTTTTCGTGACATATTCTACTTTAACTTAGTGGTAAAATTTTATGGTAACTTGCATCCTTTCTTGGTGAAAAATCACCAAATTTGATGAAAAAAATGAAAATTTTGCATTTTTCTAACTTTGAAGCTCTCTGCTTGTAAGGAAAATGGATATTCAAAATATATTTTTTTTGGGTTCACATATACAATATGTCTACTTTATGTTTGCATCATAAAATTTATGAGTTTTTACTTTTGGAAGACACCAGAGGGCTTCAAAGTTCAGCAGCAATTTTGAAATTTTTCACAAAATTTTCAAACTCGCTATTTTTCAGGGACCAGTTCACGTTTGAAGTGGATTTGAAGGGCCTTCATATTAGAAATGCCCCATAAAAGACCCCATTATAAAAACTACACCCCCCAAAGTATTCAAAATGACATTCAGTAAGTGTATTAACCCTTTAGGTGTTTCACAGGAATAGCAGCAAAGTGAAGGAGAAAATTCAAAATCTTCATTTTTTACACTCGCATTTTCTTGTAGACCCAATTTTTGAATTTTTGAAAGGGGTAAAAAGGAGAAAATTTTTACTTGTATTTGAAACCCAATTTCTCTCGAGTAAGCACATACCTCATATGTCTATGTTAATTGTTCAGTGGGCGCAGTAGAGGGCTCAGAAGGGAAGGAGCGCCAAATGGTTTTTGGGGGGCATGTCACCTTTAGGAAGCCCCTATGGTGCCAGAACAGCAAAAAAACACACATGGCATACCATTTTGGAAACTAGACTCCTCAGGGAACGTAACAAGGGGTAAAGTGAACCTTAATACCCCACAGGTGTTTCACGACTTTAGCATATGTAAAAAAAATTATTATTTTTTTTACCTAAAATGCTTGGTTTCCCAAAAATTTTACATTTTTAAAAAGTGTAATAGCAGAAAATACCCCCCAAAATTTGAAACCCAATTTCTCCCGATTCAGAAAACACCCCATATGGGGGTGAAAATTGCTCTGCTGGCGCACTACAGGTCTCAGAAGAGAAGGAGTCACATTTGGCTTTTTGAAAGCAAATTTTGCTCTGGGGGCATGTCGCATTTAGGAAGCCCCTATGGTGCCAGAACAGCAAAAAAAAAACACATGGCATACCATTTTGGAAACTAGACCCCTCGGGGAACGTAACAAGGGGTAATGTGAACCTTAATACCCTACAGGTGTTTCACGACTTTTGCATATGTGAACATTTTTTATTTTTTTTTACCTAAAATGCTTGGTTTCCCAAAATTTTTACATTTTTAAAAAGGGTAATAGCAGAAAACACCCCCCAAAATTTGAAGCCCAATTCCTCCCGATTCAGAAAACACCCCATATGGGAGTGAAAAGTGCTCTGCTGGCGCACTACAGGTCTCAGAAGAGAAGGAGTCACGTTTGGCTTTTTGAAAGCAAATTTTGCTCTGGGGGCATGCCGCATTTAGGAAGCCCCTATGGTGCCAGGACAGCAAAAAAAAAAAACACATGGAATACCATTTTGGAAACTAGACCCCTCGGGGAACGTAACGAGGGGTTAAGTGAACCTTTATACCCCACAGGTGTTTTATGACTTTTGTATATGTAAAAAAAAAATTTCTTTTTTTTACCTAAAATGCTTGTTTTCCCAAAAATTTTACATTTTTAAAAAGGGTAATAGCAAAAAATACCCCACAAAATTTGAAGCCCAATTTCTCCCGAGTACGGCGATACCCCATATGTGGCCCTAAACTGTTGCCTTGAAATACAACAGGGCTCCAAAGTGAGAGTGCCATGCGCATTTGAGGCCTAAATTAGGGATTGCATAGGGGTGGACATAGGGGTATTCTACGCCAGTGATTCCCAAACAGGGGGCCTCCAGCTGTTGTTAAACTCCCAGCATGCCTGGACAGTCAGTGGCTATCTGGCAATACTGGGAGTAGTTGTTTTGCAACAGCTGGAGGCTCCGTTCTGGAAACAGTGGCGTACCAGACGTTTTTCATTTTTATTGGGGAGGGGAGGGGGGCTGTGTAGGGGTATGTGTATATGTAGTGTTTTTTACTTTTTATTTTATTTTGTGTTAGTGTAGTGTAGTGTTTTTAGGGTACGGTCGCACGGGCGGGGGGTTCACAGTAGTTTCTCGCTTGCAGTTTGAGCTGCGACAGAAAATTTGCCGCAGCTCAAACTTGCAGACGGATACTTACTGTAATCCTCCGCCCATGTGAGTGTACCCTGTACGTTCACATTGGGGGGGGGGGGGGGGGGAGAAACATCCAGCTGTTGCAAAACTACAACTCCAAGCATGTACGGTCTATCAGTGCATGCTGGGAGTTGTAGTTTTGCAACAGCTGGAGACACACAGGTTGTGAAACACCGAGTTTGGTAACAAACTCAGTGTTTTGCAACCAGTGTGCCTTCAGCTGTTGCAAAAGCTACAACCCCCAGCATGTACGGACAGCGGAAGGGCATGCTGGGTCTTGTAGTTATGCAACAGCCGGAGGCATACTACATTGGCTGGGGATGCTGGGGATTGTAGTTATGCAACAGCTGGAGACACACTGGTTTACTACTTAACTCAGTGTGCCTTCAGCTGTTGCAAAACTACAACTCTCAGCAGTCACCGACAGCCAACGGGCATGCTGGGAGTTGTAGTTATGCAACCACCAGATGCACCACTACAACTCCCAGCATGCACTTTAGCTGATTGTGCAAGCTGGGAGTTGTAGTTACACAACAGCTGAAGGTACACTTTTACATAGAAAGAATGTGCCTTCAGCTGTTGCAAAACTACAAGTCCCAGCATGCCCATAAGGGCATGCTGGGAGTTTTGGTGGTCTGCCTCCTGCTGTTGCATAACTACAGCTCCCAGCATGCCCTTTTTGCATGCTGGGAGCTGTTGCTAAGCAACAGCAGGAGGCTGTCACTCACCTCCAACGATCCAGCAGCACAGGTCAGTCCCTCGTCGTCTCCGCCGCCGCCGCTGCTCCTGGGGCCCCGATCCCAACAGGGACGCCGGGGATCGGGGTCCCCAGCACCGGGGGTCGTCTTCCCGCACCCGCTCACGTCCTCCGAAAGAGGGGCGGAGCGGGTTGCGGGAGTGACACCCGCAGCAGGCGCCCTGATTGGTCGGCCGGTAATCCGGCCGACGAATCAGGGCGATCGTGAGGTGGCACCAGTGCCACCTCACCCCTGCTGGCAATGGCTGTTCGGGGCCGTCTCTGACGGCCCCGATCAGCCAGTAATTCCGGGTCATCGGGTCACTGGAGACCCGATTGACCCGGAATCTGCCGCAGATCGCTGGACTGAATCGTCCAGCGATCTGCGGCAATCGCCGACATGGGGGGACATAATGACCCCCCCTGGGCGATATGCCGGGATGCCTGCTGAACGATTTCAGCAGGCATCCGGCTCCGGCTCCCCTCCGGCTAGCGGTGGGGGCCGGAAATGCTCAGGGCGTATCCATACGCCCTCGGTCCTTAAGGACTTGGAAACGGGGGCGTATGGATACGCCCTATGTCCTTAAGGGGTTAATTTCTATTCTTGTTGTTTAGCCTACTCTATTTTTGTTCTTTGTTGTCTCTTTCTCCCCCACTTTGTTTTCCTCTTTGCTTCTATTTCCTGTTTCTTGCTGTGCTGAAAACTACAAATCCCAGCATGCCACATTGCTTGCTGGTTTGGGGCGGCTCCTTTTTTTTTGGTTTGTTTGTTCCGCAGTTTACACATCCTACTATTTTCCCGGACACAGCACACTAATATAATCAGCCCTGGTTAGGCTACAATGTCATACACACACAAAAGGGACTACAGCTCCCAGCATGTGTCATTCAGGAGTCTTCAGTCTGTGGTATAACACCAGCATGCTGCCTCTGTAGTCTCCTGGGGGTTGTAGTTCACCACACCTCTGAAGGGCGATACAGGGGATGGAGCAGCGTGACATCATGGCTCCGCCCCTCGTGACATCACGGCCTGTCCCCTTAATGCAAGTCTATGGCAGGGGGCATAGAATTGTATTGAGGGGGGCGGACTGTGACATCACGAGGGGTGGAGCCGTGACGTAACGATGCTCCGGCCCCTGTATTGCCCGTCATTACGTGCAGAGCAAACTCGCTCTGTGCAGTAATGATAGCGGGGTGCCGCAGCGGAGATTTTGGGGGTCCCCAGCAGCGGGACCGCGGAGATCTGACATCTTATCCCCTATCCTTTGGATAGGGGATAAGATGCTAGGGGCGGAGTACCCCTTTAAAGGGTTAAACTTTAAAAAAAAAAAATTTTTTTTTTTTTAAAGGGGTACTCCGGTGGTAAAACGTATTTTTTCTAAATAAGCTGGTACCAGAATGTTAAACAGATTTGTAAATTAGAGAAAATGTTTGTGCAGCTCACAACCAGGTATTCGAGGTTAATGTGGTTCAAAGATCGATCCCCACCGATCCAATGGGAAAAGGATCAAAAACAAAGATTGACCACACCTCAAGAATATCACCCTACCGGGTACACAATGAATAAGTTTGCAGACATTTGGTTTTTGAAAAAATGCTAATTTTAATAAAAACAACAATTGCATAGGTAAAAGACTTAATATAAAATTATCAGAGCATTATCATTATTAAACTGCCATTGGGCCCTAATGACAGGATAAATTAGATATATGGAGAGCAACTACCTAATTTGAAAAATATCTGCAGATGCTAATTGTCAATGGTCCGGAATGGACCGATAGTCCGGCACTTATACTGGGAAAACTGGTATTCCAGTACTAATGATGGAAATAGCAGTCACTTTTATGTTAACTTATGATGTATTGCCCACAGTCTTTAGACAAATAGATGGCTCGGTCTCACCATGGCTGCTAGTTCAACTCAATACAGATCACCTGCTGCATTAACCAACCATTCTCTCTCATCAAGTGCAACGCAAGCCTGCTGCCTTTACCATGAGAAGCGAGAGTCCGATACCTGCACTGGTGTTTGCCGACACCACGGACCGCACACGAGGGAGCCCCTTGCCGGAATCCTCCATCCACCCAGGCATCCACGCTGGAACCATCGCGGAGATCACAGCGCTTGCTTCCATCGGCCCATCGCAGTGCGGGACCAGTAGCCACGGTAAAACCGAGCCATCTATTTGTCTAAAGACTGTGGGCAATACATCATAAGTTAACATAAAAGTGACTTTGCTATTTCCATCACTAGTACTGGAATACCAGTTCTCCCCAGTATAAGTGCCGGACTAACGGTCCATTCCGGACCATTGACAATTAGCATCTGCAGATATTTTTTCAAATTAGATAGTTGCTCTCCATATATCTAATTTATCCTGTCATTAGGGCCCAATGACAGTTTAATAATGATAATGCTCTGATAATTTTATATTAAGTCTTTTACCTATGCAATTGTTGTTTTTATTAAAATTTGCATTTTTTTCAAAACCCTCTGCAAACTTATTCATTGTGTACCCAGTAGGGTGATATTCTTGAGGTGTGGTCAATCTTAGATTTGTAAATTACTTCTATTTAAAAAAATTAATCCTTCCAGTACTTATTAGCTGCTGAATACTACAGATGACATTTTTTTCTTTTTGGAACACAGAGCTCTCTGCTGAATCACCAGCACAGTGCTCTCTGCTGTCTGTCCAGCCCTGCTTGCCCGATACTGGGCTAAATCTATGAAAAATTCACCTGCCCGGCGCTCGTAACTACATGTCCCGGGCGTCGGCCGATAGGATTTCCATACCATGATAAAATAAATATAATGGTCCTCACCCACCCTGGTAACGTCAGGCTGTTGCAGCTTGGTTGTGGTTCCCCTAATTTTAATTATCAGCCAGATACCAAAGTTTTTCACATAGTTAATAAAAAAAAAATACATAGGGTTTCCACTATTTCTATTATCAGCCAAATACCAACCAAGCAGCAGCAGCCTGATGTTACCAGGGTGGTCGAGGACCATTATTACTCCCCCTCCCCAGCCTAAAATAATGCTAGCTTGTTAACGCTTAGGCCCAGTAGCGCCATTTTTCATACTTCGGGGCTGTTGGTACCGGCTCTCCCCGGCACCCCTGTGGCGGTGGGTACCGGGGCATTGGGAGTTAGCGCCAGCTGTTTTTGGGGCTAACGCTAAGCCCTGGTTTAGTAATGGACTCGGTCTATAAGACAGCTTCCACTAAGCCTGTAAAGTAAATAAAATTTAAAAAACACAACACGTTTAAAAAACTTTTATTCCAAAAAACACTGCCCCACAAGCCCTCGTTAACCATTTTATTAATATTAAACAAAATAAAACTCTGGTCATCGACCTAGCCCACCGAATCCGAAGTAGTCCACTGGATACACGGATATGAAATAGGTTAGTACATTTATTGTCACCCGCCCACCGCCGCACTACTACAACTCCCACTACTGGGAGTTGTAGTCATGCGATGGCAGGCTGGTGGGAGAAGTGCAGGCGTGTGACAAGAAAGCCAAGGAAGCTTGTCACCCGCTCGCACATCTTCTGCCACCTGCGCATGACTACAACTCCCAACATGCCCTTACAGTAAGGACATGCTGGGAGTTGTAGTCGTGTGGTGGGAGCAGATGACAAGCTTGTCACCCACCCATGCCGCACTACTACAACTCCCAGCATGTCCTTACAGTAAGGACATGCTGGTAGTTGTAGTTGAGCTGCACAGGCAGATGATGTGGGGGCTGGTGACAAGCTTGTCACCTGCCCCTGTGGCATGACTACAGCTCCCAGCATGCCCTTACTGTAAGGACATGCTTGGATTTGTAGTTGTGCGGGAGATGTTGGGAAATCTTGTCACATGCCCTCACGTTTTCTGCCCACGCGACTGCAGCTCCCAGCATGTCCTTATTGTAAGGGCATGCTGAGAGTTGTAGTCATACTGCATGGGTGGGTGACAAGGAAGCCAGGAAAGCGGGCAGCATTACACTCTGCTCCCTGGCTTCCTAGCAGGGAAAATTAAGTTATGGCACTGTAACTCATTATTTCCCTCTGGCAGCTGTGATAGGCTAGGAGGATAGTTAAAATCTCCCATTATTACCCTAGGGCCCACCCGGGCAGCCCTCTCTTTGTGTATGCAGCTGTTCTTCTATCTCCTCAGTGATGTTGGGGGATCTATAGATTGCACCAAAATTTATTTTCAGGGTTTCCTTCCTTTTGTAATTCTACCCACAAGGATTCCACATCTTGAGAATCATCACACACTATGGCATCGTTCACACAGACTTTCATACCACTTCTAGCATACAGACATACTCTACCACCTTTCATGTTTACCCTATCCTTGCAAAACAGTGTGAACCCCTGTAGATCGACAGCCCAGTCATGTCATTGTCCAACCTGAAATGAAAAATAATTGCACAGAGCTGGGAGCTCTCAGCTTGAGTTGAGAAAGTGTCTGTATCTTTAGGCTTGTTTAACCCCTCAAGGACCCAGGCTTTTTCCGTTTTTTCATTTGAAAATTTTCCTCCTTAACTTTAAAAAATCATAACTCTTTAAAATTTTCACCTAAAATTGTATATGATGGCTTATTTTTTGCGTCACTAATTCTACTTTGTAATGACATTAGTCATTTTACCCAAAAATCTACGGTGAAACGGGAAAAAAAAATCAATGTGTGACAACATTGATGAAAAACCACTTTTATAAGTTTTGGGGGCTTCCGTTTTTACACAGTACATTTTTCGGCAAAAATTATTCTGTATTATTATTATTCTGTAGGTCCATACGGTTAAAATGATACCCTACTTGAATAGGTTTGATTTTGTATCACTTCAGAAAAAAATTATGAATACATGCAGGAAAATGTATACGTTTAAAATGGTCATCTTCTGACCCCTATAACTTTTTTCTTTTTCTGTATTCAGGGTGTTATGAGGGCTCATTTTTTGCGCCGTGATCTGAAGTTTTTAGCGGTACCATTTTTCTTCTGATCAGACTTTTTGATCACTTTTTATTCACTTTTTTGTGGTATAAAAAGTGAACAAAAATGCGCTATTTTGGAATTTTTTTGCGCTTACGCCATTGAACGTGCGGTTTAAAAAGCGGTATATTTTTATAATTCGGACATTTCCGCACGCGGCGATACCACATATGTTTATTTTTATTTACACTGTGTTTTTTTTATTCTTGTAAATGCCGGGTGATTCAAACTTTTATTAGGGGAAGGGATAATTGAAAGGGTTAATGTTTTTTTTTTACACTTTTCTTATACAATATTATAGCTCCTATAGGGGGCTATAACACTGCATCAACTGATCTTTTACACTGATTGATCCATCTCCATAGGAATGGATCAATCAGTGTTTTCGGTGATTGATTGCTGAAGCCTGATTCTTTCGGCGATCGGACAGCGCAGGAGAAGGTAAGAAGACCTCCTCCTGTGCTACAGCTGTTCGGGATGCCGCGATTATACCGCGGCGATCCCGAACAGCTCCCTGAGCTAACCGGCAACTTTCACTTTTGTTTTAGCCGCGTGGCTCAGCTATTAGAGGCGGGTCCTGGCTTCACTATGACGCCGGGCCCGCCGCGATATGATGCGGGGTCACCGTGTGACCCTGCGTTATATCGCAGGACCGGGACCCAGGACGTACCCATACGTCCTGGGTCCTTAAGAGGTTAAAGTGGTATTAAAAAAAAAAATGTTGTTTTTCCTGGAGTATCAACTGACTCCAGAAAGTTAAACAGATTTGTAAATTACTTCTGTTAAAAAATATTAATCCTTCCAATAATTATTAGCTGCTGAAGTTGAGTTATTTTTTTTTCTGTCTGGCAACAGTGCTGTCTGCTGACATCTGATTGTCTCGGGAACTGCACAGAGCAGAAGAGGTTTTCTATGGGGATTTGCTTCTACTCTGGACAGTTCCCGAGACAGGTGTCATTGGAGAGCACTTAGACAGAAAAGAACAACTCAACTTCAGCAGCTCATAAGTACTGAAAGGATTAAGATTTTTTAATAGAAGTAATTTACAAATCTGTTTAACTTTCTGGAACCAGTTGATATTGATATATTGGATAACATCTTTAACCCCTTAACGATGCAGGCCGTAAATGTACGTCCTGGTGAGTTGGTACTTAACGCACCAGGACGTACCTTTACGTCCTATGCATAACTGCTGATAGAAGCCAGGGACCCGTCCGTAATGGCGGACATCCGCGATCGCGCGGATGTCCGCCATTAACCCCTCAGATGCCGTGATCAATACAGATCACGGCATCTGCAGCCGCGGCGATCCGGTCATCCAGCATGGCGGCCGGAGGTCCCCTCAGCTTGCTCCGGCCATCTCCCGGGTTTTTCTGCTCTGGTCTGCTCTGGTCTGTGATAATGCTGATCAGTGCTGTGTCCTATACATAGCACTGAACAGTATTAGCAATTGAAAGATTGCTATAAATAGTCCCTTATGGGGACTATTAAAGTGTAAAAATAAAAGTAAAAAAAATTTGAAAAACCCCCTCCCCCAATAAAATCGTAAATTGTCCCATTTTCCCTATTTCACCCCCAAAAAGTGTAAAAAAAAACAACAAACATTTTATATACATATTTGGTATCTCTACGTGCGTAAATATCCCAACTATTAAAATAAAATGTTAATAATGCGGAACGTGAACGGCGTGAACGTGTAAAATAAATAAATAAATAAAAAAAAGTCCAAAATAGCTGCTTTTTTATAACATTTTATTCCCCAAAAAATGTATTAAAAAGTAGTACGTTTTATATAAGCAAATATGGTATCAATAAAAAGTACAGATCACGGCGCAAAAAATTAGCCCTCATACTGCCGCTTATACAGAAAAATGAAAAAGTTATAGGTCTATAAAATAGGAGGGTTTTAAACGTACTAATTTGGTTAACCCCTTAAGGACTCAGCCCATTTGGACCTTAAAGGGGTATTCCAGGAAAAAACTTTGTTTTATATATCAACTGGTTCCAGAAAGTTAAACAGATTTGTAAATTAGGAGGAAAATAGGTATGTGCAGCTCACAATTACTAATACACACCGAGGTCAAGCTAGGGCATGCAGCTATACCTTAGTTGCAAAAAGGGAAAAGAACCAGAAACAAATAGTTATGCCCGGACCTTCTAGGTGAGTATGAATATACTGAATTTGGGTTTATAATTATAAAAAATAGTGGGACGTGCTTCAATAATAATGTGTTGAATTTATTAAAATGACAATGTAAAAAGTTACTCCTCACAGGGCCCTGTGTGGAGAACACATAAGATACAGGCAATAGATATTAATGCATAAAAATATATATATAAATGTACCACTGGCATATATAGTAGTTTCTTGTGTGTAACAAGGAAATGCCTATTCTGGATAAGCAGATACCCAATGCACAAAATAAGCCACGTGCGAGGCTAAAATAATACGTTAATAAGGTGGCTGGTTACCACATTCAAATACATATAAGCAAAATGTGTCCTTATTTTATGCTAGACAGTTTGTAGCAATTCAAATATGTTACCGGTCTTGTGTAACAACTCTGGCAGTCCGCACTGTAAACAGATGTTGTTGAGTGTAATCTCTGATGACACGGGTCTCGGGAAACACCCAGTTTAGAAGCAAATTCCCATAGCAAACCTCTTCTAAACTGGGCGGTTCCCGAGACACGTGTCATCAGAGAGCACTTAGACAGAAAAGAACAAACTAAACTTCAGAAGCTCATAAGTACTGAAAGGATTAAGATTATTTAATAGAAGTAATTTACAAATCTGTTTAACTTTCTGGAGCCAGTTGATATATATAAAAAAAGTTTTTTCCTGGATAACCCCTTTAAAGGAGTAGTCCAGTGGTGACTCGGTGGTTTACAACTTATCCCCTATCTTAAGGATAGGGGATAAGTTGCAGATCGCGGGGGGTCCAACCCCTGGGACCCCCCGCAATCTCCTGTACGGAGCCCCGACAGCCTGCGGGAAGGGGGCGTGTCGACCTCCGCACGAAGCGGCGGCCGACACGCCCCCTCAATACAACTCTATGGCAGAGCCGAAGCGCTGCCTTCGGCAATCTTCGGCTCTGCCATTGAGATGTATTGAGGGGGCGTGTCGGCCGCCGCCTCGTGCGGGGGTCGACACCCGCTATTTCGGCGGAGAGACGGGGCCCTGTACAGAGAGATCGCGGGGGGCCCCAGCGGTCGGACCCCCCTCGATCTCAAACTTAACCCCTATCCTTAGGATAGGGGATAAGTTTTTCACCACTGGACTACCCCTTTAAGTAGAGATGAGCGAACTTTCAGTAAATTCGATTCGTCACAAACTTCTCGGCTCGGCAGTTGATTAATTTTCCTTCATAAATTAGTTCAGCTTTCTGGTGCTCCGGTGGGCTGGAAAAGGTGGATACAGTCCTAGGAGACTCTTTCCTAGGACTGTATCCACCTTTTCCAGCCCACCGGAGCACCGGAAAGCTGAACTGATTCATGCAGGAAAAGTCAGCAACCGCCGAGCCGAGAAGTTCATGATGAATCGAATTTACTGTAAGTTCGCTCATCTCTACCTTTAAGGACTAAGACAATTTCATTTTTCCGTTTTCTTTTTTTCCTCCTCCCCTTCAAAAAAATCATAACTCTTTTATATTTTCATCCACAGACTAGTATGAGGGCTTGTTGTTTGTGCGACCAGTTGTCCATTGTAATGCCATCACTCACTTTACCATAAAATGTATGGCGCTACCAAAAAAATACTATTTGTGTAGGGAAATTTAAAAAGAAAACCGCAATTTTGCAAATTTTGGAAGGTTTTGTTTTCACGCCGTACAATTTATGTTAAAATGACATGTGTTTTTTATTCTTTGGGTCAATACGATAAAAATGATACCCATGGTTATACACTTTTCTATTACTGTTGCGCTTAAAAAAATTTTGAAGACCTATAACTTTTTCATTTTTCCGTATAAGCGGTGGTATGAGGGCTCATTTTTTGCGCCGTGATCTGTACTTTTTTTAATACCATATTTGCTTATACAAAACTTTTATTACATTTTTTATTTTTTTTTGGAATAAAATGTTATAAAAAAGCAGCTATTTTGGACTTTTTTTTTTTTTTACGTTCACGCCGTTCACCGTATGGGATAATTTACATTTTATTTTAATAGTTCAGATATTTACGCACGCGGCGATACCAAATATGTATATAAAATAATTTTGTTTACACTTTTTGGGGGTAAAATAGGGAAAATGGGACAATTTACGTTTTTATTGGGGGGGGGGGGTTCACATTTTTTTTCCTTTTTTTTCCTTTTTTTTCCTTTTATTTTTACACTTTAATGGTCCCCATAGGAGACTATTTAAAGCAATCACTCGATTGCTAATCCTGTTCAGTGCTATGTATAGCACTGATCAGGGTTATCGGTCATCTTCTGCTCTGGTCTGCGGGAAGGCAGATCAGAGCAGAAGACTCCCGGAAGGCAGCGGAGCCAGGTGAGGAGACCTCCGTCTGCCGTGCAGGATGATCGGATCGCCGCGGCAGTGCTGCGGGCGATCCGATCATCCTGTTAAGTAACCGCGATACTGCAGATGCCGTGATCGGTATTGATCACGGCATCTGAGGGGTTAATGGCGGACACCCGCAGGATCGCGGGTGTCCGCCATTACCGGCGGGTCCCTGGCTGTGATCCACAGCCGGGACCTGCCGCGCATGATGCCGGCATCGCTCCGATGCCCGCGGTTATGCTCAGGACGTAAATGTACGTCCTGGTGCGTTAAGTACCACATCACCAGGACGTACATTTACGTCCTGCGTCGTTAAGGGGTTAAACAGTTTGGGATTTATTTTTTTACCGCAAACAGTAATAGAAAAGTATATTATCATGGGTATCATTTTAATCGTATTGACCCAAAGAATAAAGAACACGTGTCATTTTTACCGTAAATTGTAAGGCATGAAAATGAAACCTTCCAAAATTTGCTAAATTGCAGTTTTCTTTTTAATTTCCCCACACAAATAGTATTTTTTTGGTTGCGCCATACATTTTATGGTAAAGTGAGTGATGGCATTACAACGGACAACTGGTTGCACAAAAAACAAGCCCTCATACTAGTCTGTGGATGAAAATATAAAAGTTATGATTTTTTGAAGGCGAGGAGGAAAAAACGAAAACGTAAAAATAAAATTGTCTGAGTCCTTAAGGCCAAAATGGGCTGAGTCCTTAAGGGGTTAAAGCTTGATCTAACTATTCTACTGATCCCAGCTGCTTGTAACTCTTTAACCCTTTCAGGACCAGTCCAATTTTGGCCTTACGGACCAAGGCCCATTTTTCAAATCTGATCTGTCCCACTTTGTTGTTATAACTTCGGGACACTTTAAAGGAAATCTGTCACCAGTGTCACCTGCACTAACCTGTCTGTACAGACAGGTAGTGCAGGTGAAACTGATGACAGTGGTACTTACCTTGTCCTGTTCCGTGCAGTAGTTCTTAGGTAATCTTCTCCGGTATCTTCAGCTCTGTGCCTGGGTTGGAGCATGGGCAGAGCTTAGTGACGTCACCGCTGCTGTTCACTGCCGGGTCCTGCTGCTAGAGAACAGCAGCCGTGACGTCACTAAGCTCCGCCCATGCTCCAAGCTGGTCCTGGAGCTGAAGACACCGGAGAAGATTACCAAAGAATCTTCCACTGCATGGAACGTTGTAAGTACAAAATAAATACCGTTGTGGTCCGTGTCATCTGCACTACCTGTCTAACTCCAAAATTCCGGGAAAAATTTAAAAAGCATTTTTTCGAAATCTAGATTCTCTACTTTTATGAAAGTCATATGACATTAATCATTTATTAATTTGCATTTACAAATCATTTGTTAAAGAGTACCTGTCATCAACAAAAACTTTTAATATGTTGTTCATAATCATTAATGAAGAGGTATTGTAATATATCTTCATTAAAAAATATTAATATTTATACCAGTTTTTTCATTTTATACTTTTGGCCACTAGGGGTCACTCTTCTATGCCTGGTCTGCAAGCAGCATCCTATGCTTTTCATAGTAAGTATACAGCTTTTAGGACTAATGCTGAAGGGCTCTGGTCCTTCCACGGGAAGTTCAGTATTCTCAGCTCAGGATTCGCTCCCAGCCTGTGAGCTACAAGCCTGCACATACCTCTCATATAACAGCCAGTCACCTCCCCCTCCCCCCTGCTCTGTGTTCTCCCTGCCCCTCACCACACGTTATCTTATACATTGTATTATCTCACTGCACTCCCTGCTCTGTGCCATTCCCCCCCCCCCCCCCCTGACATTCATCTTAATTACTGCCTCTGTAATTGCTCCCTCAGCCCCTGGTTCTCAGCATTGATTTTTTAGTGCAGAGAGACACAGGAGACAGAGGCTGCCGTCCCTCACCTGTACTTAGTCTGTATGCACACTGCAGAGCAGTGTTTCCCAACCAGAGTGCCTCCAGCTGTTGCAAAACTACAACTCCCAGCATGTCTGGACAGCTGTTGGCTGTCTGGGCATGCTGGGAGTTGTAGTTTTGCAACAGCTGGAGGTGCACTGGTTGGGAAACACTGTTGCAGAGGGAGAGCAGCATACAGGAAGACTGGCAGAAGCAGAGCCCCAGCCAGGCTTCATGTGACATCATGTCTGCCAGGACCCGCCTCCTTCCACCCCTCAGAAAGACAGTGCTCCTGAGCTAATGAAGAGGGATAAAAAAAAGGTATTTCCACAGTGTTTTAAACCTCAATAAACACAGGGATAGACATAGAGAAGGGGACAGATGGGAAGGGGGATCAGGGAAAGTTTAGATGATGACAGGTACTCTTTAAATGTTGTTTTACTTTTTAGGACATTACGGGGGTTAGAAGTTTGGCAGCAATTTTCTAAATTATAGCCAAAATGTCAAAATCAGATCTTTTTATGGGCCAGTACAGTTCTGATGTACATTTGAGAGGCCTGTATGTAAGAACCCCCTATAAATCGCCCCACTATAAAAACTGCGCCCCTCAACATAATCAAAATGACTTTTGGGAAGTTTATTAACCCTTTAGGTGTGTTTTTTTTATTTTATTTTTTTTTTGCAAATATACAATTTTTCTGCAGAAATTTTTTTCTGCAACACGGTAGGTGCTATATTCATGCAGTATAAATTGCACGTTATTTTTTGTCTGCTGTTCAGTACGATTATGGTGATACCTTATTTATATGTTTTTATGGTGTATCCCATTTACATCACAATTTTTTTTTTGTTAAACAAAATTTGAGCGTCACCATATTCTGAGAGCTGTAACTTTTTTTTTTTTTTTTTTTTTTAACCAATGAAGCTGTGTGAGGGCTTATTATTTGTTGGATAAGTAGCGGTTTTGAATAGTGCTATTTTGGGGTATGTCTGACATTTTGATCACTTTTTATTACATTTTTAGTGAAGCAGGATTTCAAAAAAGCTGTCATTTTGGCAAGATTATTATATATTTTTTACAGTATTCACCTTGCAGTATCAATGACATGGTAATTTTATTCTGCAGGTCGGTACAATGGGGAGATACCTCATTTATTTATGTAATTTGATGGTCTGTTACTTTTACACTAAAAACTATTTTTGGTTAAAAAAAATCTTTAGTGCATCGCTATTTTCTAAGAGGTCTCTGGTTGCCATAGCTGCCAATGAGACTCCGCGATCGCATTGCGGGGACTCATTGGAGAACAGAGGGAGCTCCCGCAGCACTGAGTGGGGTTAACTGTCATAATCGGAGCTCTCCTCCTGACTGACAGTTGTGGTTGGAGTCAGCAAGTGCATATCGCCGGGCATCGGTCCATTTACGGCAAGTCACCGGAAAAATGGACATGTATACTTCCATTTGCGGGAAGAGGCATGTCAGTGCTATTTTTATTGTTGGAAATTTCGATTTGGCCTAACCAACCAGCAATGCTTGGCGATAGACTTGTTGTTGAATGTTTGTCACCAAAACCACATATTGCCAGAGAAACAAAAGAGCTGTACACCAGCAAACACTATTCACAAAAAAAAAAAAAAAAAACTTTATTGTGACAGAAAGGGAACACACAAATAGAACAATAATAAAATATATCTTTATTGAATATATTTCATGAAATACATATAAAACAGTGATTGAATTGACACCAAAGCACAAACAGGAGTATACATATAGATATAGGCACACAAATATAGGAATGTAGTAAAGCCTGCAGTATACAAAAAGTTCATTTAAGGAAACACCATAAAAAGAAATGAAATTATATTCTAGTACACATAAGCAAAACAAAGTAGGTGATATAACTTACAAATATGCACAAAAAACAGAGCCAAAGGAGAGAAAAAAGTAAAGAATCTATTGTGATGCCCAGTCCAAATGTACTTACACCAATGTACGTTTCGCTATTGTGAGCTTAGTGTACTTGTACGCGGTGATGTCTGGCATTAACACTTTAGATGCAGCAATCAAAGTTGATTGCTGCATCTAAAAGTACTGATATTTACTTCCGGTTAACTCAGGGATGTTGATCGGGATTTGAGATGAGCGAATTTACAGTAAATTCGATTTGTCACAAACTTCTCGGCTTGGCAGTTGATGACTCATCCTGCATAAATGAGTTCAGCTTTCAGGTGCTCCCGTGGTCTGGAAAAGGTGGATACAGTCCTGGGGGGGGGGGGTCCATCAGACATCCCCCCCCCCCCCCCATGTCAGCGAGCGCAGCAAATCACCGGTGAATTCACACCGGCGATTTGTGCAATTTCGGGTCATACGGGTCTATGGTGACCCGGAAAATGACAGGGATCGGGGTTGTCCAAGACACCCACGATTCCCCAGAAGGGATAGGAGTGAGGTGGCGGGGGTGCCATCTGTCCTATCCCTGCCATTGGTCGTATAGACGCGACGATCAATAGCAGATCGGGGGTGGGGGGTTAACTTTTGGGGTTTCCCCCCATGTGAATGTACAGGGTATATTCACGCGGCGCGGGTTTACAGTAAGTTTCCTGCTTGAAGTTTGAGCTGCAGCTAATTTTTTGCCGCACCGCAAACTCCTGCGCCAGTGCGAATGTACCCTAAAAACACGACACTACACTACACATAATAAAGGGTAAAACACTACATATACACCCCCTTACACTGTCCCACCCCAATAAAAATGAAAAATGTATTGTACGGCAGTGTTTCCAAAATGGAGCCTTCAGCTGTTGCAGAACAACATTTCCCAGCATTTCCGGACAGACGCTGACTGTCCAGGCATGCTGGGAGTTTAGCAACAGCTGGAGGCACCCTGTTTGGGAAACACTGGTGTAGAATACCCCTATGCAATCCCTAATTTAGTCCTCAAATGTGCATGGCGTTCTCTCACTTCGGAGCCCTGTCGTATTTCAAGGAAACAGTTTAGGGCCACATATGGGGTATTTCCATACTTGGGAGAAATTGCACTACAAATTTTGGGGGGGCTTTTTCTCCTTTTATCCCTTATGAAAAGGAAAAGTTGGGGGCTACACCAGCCTGTTAGTGCAATTTTTTTTATTTTTTTACACTGACAGGCTGGTGTTGCCCCATACTTTTTATTTTCACAAGCGGTAAAAGGAAAAAAAGACCCCCAAAATTTGTAACACAATTTCTCCTGAGTACAGATATACCCCATATGTGGGTGTAAAATGCTCTGCGGGCGCACAACAAGGCTCAGGAGTGAGAGCGCACCATGTACATTTGAGGCCTAAATTGGTGATTTGCACAGGGGTGGTTGATTTTACAGCGGTTCTGACATAAACGCAAAAAAAAAATGAATACCCACATGTGACCCCATTTTGGAAACTACACCCCTCACGAAATGTAACAAGTGGTATAGGGAGCCTTAACACCCCACAGGTGTTTGACGAATGTTCGTCACAGTTGGATGGGAAAATTAAGAAAAATGTTTTTTCACTAAATTGCGGGTGTCATCCTAAATTTTTCATTTTCACAAGGTAAACTAAGAAAAAGGCCCCCAAAATTTGTAACCCCATTTCTTCTGAGTAAGAACATACCCCATATGTGGATGTAAAGTGCTCTGCATGCAAACTGCAATGTTTATAAGAGAAGGAGCAACATTGGGCTTTTGAAGAGAAAATTTGTCCGGAATTGAAGTGCCAGAACAGTGCCCCCCCACGTGACCCCAATTTGTAAACTACACCCCTCACGTAATGTAATAAGGGGTACAGTGAGCATTTACACCCCACAGGTGTCTGACAGACTTTTGGAACAGTGGTCCGTGAAAATGAAAAATTGAATTTTTAATTTGCACAGCCCACTGTTCCAAAGATGCCAGTGGGGTGTAACTACTCACTGCACCCCTTATTAAATTCTGTGAGGGGTGTAGTTTCCAAAATGGGGTCACTTATGGGGGAGTCCACTGTTCTGTCACTACGGGGGGCTTTGTAAACGCACATGGCCCCTGACTTCCATTCCAAACAAATTCACTCTCCAAAAGCTTGATGGCGCTCCTTCTCTTCTGAGCATTGTCGTTCGCCAGCAGAGCACTTGACGCCCACACATGGGGTATTTCCATACTCAGAAGAAATGGAGTTACACATTTTGGGGGTCATTTTCTCCTATATCCCTTGTAAAAATGTAAAATTTGGGGAAAAACCAGCATTTTAGTGAAAATTATTTTTTTTCTCTCATGTACACATCCAACTTTAACAAAAAGTCGTCAAACTCCTGTGAGGTGTTAAGGCTCACTGTACCCCTTGTTACATTCCTTGAGGGGTGTAGTTTCCCAAATAGTATGCCATGTGGGGGGTTTTCTGCTGTACTGGCACCATAGGGGCTTCCTAAAATGTGACATGCCCACCAAAAACCATTTCAGCAAAATTTGCTTTACAAAAGACAAAATGTGACTCCTACTCTTCTGAGCATTGTAGTTCGCCCGCAGAGCATTTTACGTCCTAACATGGGGTATTTCCATACTCAGAAGAGAAGTGGTTACAAATTTTGGGGGGCCTTTTTTCCCATTACCTTTTGTAAAAATGTTAAATTTGGGATAAAACTGCAATTTAGTGAAAAAGATTTTTTTTTTTCATTTACACATCCGACTTTAATGAAAAGTCGTCAAACACCTGTGGGGTGTTAAGGCTCACTTGACCCCTTGTTACGTGCCTTGAGGGGTGTAGTTTCCAAAATAATATGCCATGCGGGTGGTTTTCTGCTGTTCTGGCACCATAGGGGCTTCCTAACTGTGACATGCCCCCAAAAACCATTTCATCAAAATTCACTCTACAAAATCCCATTGTTGCTCCTTCCCTTCTGAGCCCTCTACTGCGCCCGCCAAACACTTGACATACACATATGTGGTATTTCCTTACTCGATAGAATTTGGGTTACAAATTTTGGGGGACCTATTACCTATCTCTGTCACGAACCGCGACGTGCGGGTGGTAGGATTATCTATAAAATCACTATTTGTCTACACTAGACCGAAAATAATGATAAAAAAATCCCTCTTACACCACCCCATTAACTCGCTGCCACCACCGTTCTATCCCATGGGGTCTGGTAGGAAATGGCGTCTGGCATCCAAAATTAGATCTTGTCCCCCATGCAAGCATGCCTAGTCCCCCCCCCCCCAGATCTGCAGTTTTATACCCTGCTATGGACAGGTGACACCTCTATGTTCAGCCCCTGGGCAGGACAAGGAGAGATAGATGCTGGCCACTTCCTCATGATAACTTTATGCCCAAAGAATAGGAAATTACCCCTAACTTTTATCATGGGTCAGGCACCCACATCATTTTGTTATATTTGGGTTCTCCATCAAATCCTCTTTCTAGGGGTACCTGACATGACCCCCTTATTGTGTATAATTTACCCAGTGCATACAGTTGGGGCAGGGGTCAATACACAAGGGTCATGTGAGGACTCATTTTAAAGGTATTATGATGGAGAATCTAACCGTATAATATAGGGCTGCATACATACTACCCTGACCCCCATATTTCATATTTGGAAGGTATGGCATCTTCATCAATTGATCTATTGACATCAGGCCTTGTAGTCTGCTTGGCTGTGAAGGTGTTACCTTTCCTGTCATAGAGCAGCTGTGTTAATGAACCCCCTGCTAGGATTAGTCACACCTATACCCAGGCTGGATAGACATGTAGGCTCCATGGTGCCCTGATCAAAAGAGAATTAATTGCCCCCCACTGGCCACTGGATGCTATTGCTCAGATTGTCGTCTCCGGACAGTTAGACCAAACAGAAAATCCCGATTTTGAAATTTTTGTGAAAAATTGGAAAATTGCTGCTATACTTTGAAGCCCTCTGATGTCTTCCAAAAGTATAAAAACATGTCAACTTTATGATGCCAACATAAAGTAGACATATTGAGGGGCATTTACTAATCTTTTACTATGTAGTCTGGTTTTTACCCTGTTTTTTTCTACTTCATTTTTGACTATGTGCGACAAATTTACTAAATTGTTGCACGGCATTAATAAATTTGGCACACATAGGCAAAAGTGGGAAATTTACTTCATGTAGTAGAAAAAATAGTCTGTTCCTTTTTCCTGCTGTCTGAATAGTTTATTTTTTTTAGCTTTTTCATCACATCTAAATAATTCAATAGCTAAATTGTAGTCATGGCTCAGAATAGTGGTAAACGGCATTTAGTGTGTGTGTGTGTGTGTGTGTTTATTACATTTTTTTAAAGTTTTTTTTCTCCCTAAATGTACTTACACTTTTTTATTTTTTATTTGGTTACTTCTTCTACAGATCCGTGTATCCTGTGGACTCCTTCGGATTCGGTGGACTACTTCGACGACCAGCGTTTTTCTTTGCTTGATGTTAATAAAATGGTTAACGAGGGCTTGTGGGGGAGTGTTTTTTTTTTTGTAATAAATTTTTTTTTAAACCTGTTGTTTTTTTTTTTTTTACTTTACTAGACAGGCTTAGTAGTGGAAGCTGTCTTATAGACGGAGTCTATTACTAAGCCACAAAAACAGCTAGCGCTAACCCCCAATTATTACCCCGGTACCCAACACCACAGGGGTGCTGGGAAGAGCCGGTACCAACAGGCCTGGAGCGTCAAAAATGGCGCGCCTAGGCGGTAACAGGCTGGCGTTATTTAGGCTGGGGAGGGCCAGTAACAATGGTCCTCGCCCACCCTGGTAACGTCAGACTGTTACTGTGGTTGGTATTTGGCTGAGAATAAAAATAGGGGGGACCCTATGTGTTTCTTTTTTAAATATTTAATTGTTTATTTAAAAAAAAAAATAATGCATAGGGTCCCCCCTATTTTCATTCTCAGCCAAATACCAACCAAACAGTAACAGCCTGACGTTACCAGGGTGGGCGAGGACCATTGTTACTGGCCCTCCCCAGCCTAAATAACGCCAGCCTGTTACCGCCTAGGCCCAGGAGCGCCATTTTTGACACTCCAGGCCTGTTGGTACCGGCTCTTCCCGGCACCCCTGTGGCGTTGGGTACCGGGGTAATAATAGGGGGTTATCGCTAGCTGTTTTTGTGGCGAACGCTAAGCCCAGCTTAGTAATGGGCTCCATCTATAAGACAGCTTCCACTACTAAGCCTGTCTAGTAAAGTAAGGAAAAAACACAACAGGTTTTAAAAATTTTTTATTACAAAAAACACTCCCCCACAAGCCCTCGTTAGCCATTTTATTAAAATCAAACAAAGAAAAACGCTGGTCATCGAAGTAGTCCACCGAATCCGAAGGAGTCCACAGGATACACGGATCTGAAATGAGAAGAAAAAAAAAGGGTTAGTACATTTATTATCACCTGCTCACACATCTCCCGCCCTGCACGGCTACAACTGCCAGCATGCCCTTACAGTAAGGACATGCTGGGAGTTGTAGTTGTGTAGTGCAGGAGATGTGTGGGCAAGTGACAAGCCTGTCCCCTGCCCCCAGCTGCAGAATTAAAACTCCCAGCATGCCCTTACAGTAAGGTGAGGCGGAGGCCGGGAACAGTGTTTCCCAACCTGGAACTTGTAGTTTTGCAACATCTTGAGGCACCCTGGTTGGGAAACACTGTTTTAGGCCAATATTTCCCAACAAGGGGGCCTCCAGCGGTTGCAAAACTACAACTCCCAGCATGCCTGGACAGCCAAAGGGTGTCCAGGCATGCTGGGAGTTGTAGTCTTGCAACATCTGGAGGCACCCTGGTTGGGAAGCTTGGGCAACTTACCGGCTTCCGTTGGATCCAGCGCTGCACAACACTGCCGCGCGACGATCTCCGTCAGCGATCGTCGCTGGAGCCTCGGAAGGGTAAGTGAACGTCTTCGCCGATTCCCTTCAG
The DNA here is from genome assembly GCF_029499605.1 of Hyla sarda. Taxonomy (NCBI): domain Eukaryota; kingdom Metazoa; phylum Chordata; class Amphibia; order Anura; family Hylidae; genus Hyla; species Hyla sarda. The sequence goes on from NC_079193.1 coordinate 122,799,474, forward strand.
CTGTTTAGTTTTGCAACAGCTGGAGGACTACAGTTTACAGATCACACACACCAGTGGTCTGCAAACTGTGGCCCTCCAGCTGTTGCAAAACTACAACACCCAGCATGCCCTGACAGCCAAAGCCTTTGGCTCTCAGGGCAGGAGCCCGGGCTGACATTACAGTGCAGCCGCCTGGGCTCCTCATACGGCCTCCCCGCTACCCCCCCCCCCCCTTGTCTCCCGCCCGCGCCGCTCAGCTCCCGCTGCTATAAGACTACAACTCCCAGCGTGTCCTCACTGTAAGGGCTGCTGGGACTTGTAGTCTTGCAACAGCAGACAGATGGAAGTTGTGTGGCGCTGGCAGGTTAAAGGGGGGGATGTAAATCACTGTAGTGTCCCGGTAGCGCAGTGAGGGTAGCGGGGAGAAAGTATGTCGGAGCCCGGGCGGCAGTAGCTTTTCCTGCTCCATGTTGGAGCTGGAGTAAATTTAGTCATTTTTTACGGCCGTTGTGACAGTTTATTGCGCAACTGCGACTGTCTCAGTTAATAAATTCCTGACCACTGCAAGTAAAAACTGAAAACTTGCGTAAATTAAGTGGGAAAAAAAAATTGACTTTCTAGCTCTTGCTAGAGAAAGTCGCACAAAAAATAGGGTAGGCGCAATTGTGACAATTTTGCACCAAAAATAGTCAATAAAAAATGACTAAACCCCTTAGTAAATGCTCCTCATTGAATGTGTGAATCAATATATAATTTATTTGGAATGTCTATTTTCCTTACAAACGGAGAGCTTCAAAGTAAAAAAAAAGAAATGCTACATTTTCAATTTTTTGATGAAATTTTTAAATTGTTCACCAAGAAATGATGCAAGTATCGACACAAATTTACCACTAACATAAAGTAGAATATGTCACGAAAAAACAATCTCTGAATCAGAATGAAAGGTAAAAGCATCCCAGAGTTAGTAATGCTTAACTCTTTAAGGACCCGGGCTTTTTCCATTTTTTTCATTTTCAATTTTTCCTCCTTAACTCTAAAAAATCATAACTCTTTAAAATTTTCACCTAAAATTCTATGTGATGGCTTATTTTTTGCGTCACTAATTCTACTTTGTAATGACATTAATCATTTTACCCAAAAATCTACGGTGAAATGGGAAAAAAAAAATCAATGTGCGACAAAATTGATGAAAAAACACTATTTTATAAGTTTTGGGGGCTTCCGTTTTTACGCAGTACATTTTTCGGCAAAAATGACACCTTATCTTTATTCTGTAGGTCCATACGGTTAAAATGATATCCTACTTGTATAGGTTTGATTTTGTATCACTTCAGAAAAAAATCATGAATACATGCAGGAAAATTTATACGTTTAAAATTGTCATTTTCTAAGCCCTATAACAGGGCGCTATGAGGGCTCATTTTTTGCGCCGTGATCTGAAGTTTTTAGCGGTACCATTTTTGTTCTGATCAGACTTTTTGATCACTTTTTATTCACTTTTTTTGTGGTATAAAAAGTGATCAAAAATGCGCTATTTTGGGCTTTGGAATTTTTTTGCGCTTACGCCATTGAACGTGCGGTTTAAAAAGCGGTATATTTTTATAATTCGGACATTTCCGCACGCGGCGATACCACATGTTTATTTTTATTTACACTGTTTTTTTTTTTTTATTCTTGGAAATGCCGGGTGATTCAAACTTTTATTAGGGGAAGGGATAATTGAAAGGGTTAATGATTTTTTTTTACACTTTGCATTTACTGATCCCCATAGGAATGGATCAATCAATGTTTTCGGCGATTGATTGCTCAAGCCTGGATCTCGGGCTTGAAGCATTCATTCGGCGATCGGACTGCAGGAAGGAAGGCAAGAGACCTTCCTCCTGTGCTACAGCTGTTCGGGATGCCACGATTATACCGCGGCGATCCCGAACAGCTCCCTGAGCTAGCCGGGCACATTTACTTTCGTTTTTAGCTGCGCGGCTCAGCTTTGAGCATGCGGCTAAAGGGTTAATAGCGTGGGTCCCGGCTATTAGCGGCGGGTCCCGGCTTCACTATGACGCCGGGCCCGCCGCAATATGATACGGGGTCACCATGTGACCCCGCGTTATATCGCAGGACCGGGACTCAGGGCGTAAGTTTACGCCCTGGGTCCTTAACAGGTTAAAGTGACAGTGGTCAGATGTGCAAAAAAATGGCCGGGTCCTACACTGAAAATTGGCTGGGTCCTTAACCTCTTCAGGACACAGGGCGTATGGATGCGCCCTGCATTCCGAGTCCTTAAGGACCGAGGGCATATCCATACGCCCGTGGGAAATCCGGTCCCCACCGCTAGCCGGTTGGGGACCGGAGCCGGATGCCTGCTGAAATTATTCAGCAGGTACCCTGGCACATAGCCCAGGGGGGTCCTGAGACCCTCCCATATCGGCGATCGGAGAAAATCGCATGTCAATTCAGACATGTGATTTTCTCCAATTCCGGGCTGATCGGGTCTCTGGTGACCCGATCACCTTGAAAATAGGGCTGATCGGAGTTGTCAGCAACAACCCCGATCAGCCTAAAGGATTGGAGTGAGATCGCAAAGCTGCGATCTACTCCTATCCCCTGCCATTACTCAGAACGGAGTTCTGACCAATGGCAGCGCAGGACAGGGGGTTACCATGGCAACCCCCCATTCTGCCCGCCCCTGGATGTCGAGGGGCTCTGGGAAGAAGATGGAGGCCGTACCTGCAGGAGAAGATGCCTGGGGACCTGGGATCTTCGCTGGAGCCTGCAGGATCCTGATCAGGTAGGAAATCGACAGTGGGGGGGGGGGGGGGAATTGAAAGTGAAAGTAAATCTATCTTTACTGTGGCAACCACTAGGGGGGCCAAACTGCAACACCCAGCATGCCCAGAGAGCCAAAGGCTGTCTGGGCATGCTGGAAGTTGTAGTTTTGCAACATCTGGAGGGTCACAGTTTGGAGACCACTGTTACAGTGGTGCCCAAACAGTAGCCCTCCAGATGTTGCCAAACTACAACTCTCAGCATGCCTCGACTGCCCAGGCATGCTGGGAGTTGTAGTTCTGTAACATCTGTCCCTTCAGATTTAGCAATTTTCATGACATTTTTGAAAATTGCTGCTCTACTTTGAAGCCCTCTAATTTTTTCAAAAAGCAAAAGTATGTCCATTTTATGATGCCAACATAAAGTGGACATTGTGAAGAAAAATAAAATTTATTTGGAATATCCATATTCCTTACAATTAGAGAGCTTCAAAGTTAGAAAAATGCAAAATTTTCAAAATTTTCATGAAATTATGGGATTTTTCACTAAAAAAGGATGCAATTAACGCCGAAAATTTACCACCAAAATAAAGTAGAATATGTCACGAAAAAACAATCTCAGAATCAGAATATTCGGTAAAAGCGTTTTCGCGTTATTAATTTGTAAAGTGACGGTGGTCAGAATTGCGAAAAAGGGCTCAGTCCTTAAGGTGAAAAAGGGCTGCGTCCTTAAGGGGTTAAAGTGTACCAGTCGTTAGCAAAAATATTTTCTAGAATGTAGATTAAACCATTATATGTACATTTGTAATATATATTTGTAAAAAAAAAAATTTGGGGGGTGAAATTTTTTAGGCCCTGCAGCTATTGCCTGTGTGTTTCTTTTGTGATGAGACCAAATACAGGAAGTGTGGGTGGAACAAGCAGTCTGTGCAGGCTCCTGGCTTGTCAATCATCATGCTGTGTGAGCCAGGAGCATGTCACAGAGCCTCAATGCACAGAGCCCTGCTTGTCCACCCCCATTTCCTGTATTTGGTCTCTTTACAGATACACACAAGTAATACCTGCAGGGACAAAAATATACACATTTTTTAACCAATGTATATTACAAATATACATATAATATCATTTTCTATATTCTATCAAATGTTTTTGCTAATTACAGGTACACTTTAATACCATTGAAGCTTTTCATACATAACAGAATGGAAAATGTGATCACTCGTGGATCAATCTAGGAATTATTCCTCTGTGAGGAAACAACTGACTCCAGCCTCATAGGGGATCACTGGATCCAGAGTTTGAACTTGATGGACTCAATGGGGAAGAGTTATCAAAAAATGTTCAGAGAAAAAGTTGCAGATCGCTTCTTTCACTTTTGAAAAGGCCTTTGAAAAATGTAAGAAATCTGATTGGTTGCTATGGGCAACTCAGCAACTTTTTCCTCTAGACAGGTTTTCATAAATCTCCCCCAATTTTTTTTTTTTTTTTTTTTAAACCGTCTAAACTATGAAATAATTGATATTGGTGACACCTTACACTTACTCGATTTGCCTAACTTATTTTTTATTTTCCTTGCACCCCTGCTGCCATCTTTATAAAGTTCCCCTGTTCGGCGCTTCTGAGTTTGGGCATGTGACGTCACATTTCCTCCCACTCAGCCAATAATCACTGATTGGCTGAGTGGGCACGTGAGGTCACCTCCCCAAACATGGAAGTATCGGGCAGCGACAAAGGAATTTGAAAGGTAAGGAATTTTTGTTTTTGTTACGCAGTACACTTTACAGTAAAACTGACATGTTCTTTTTATTCTGTTGGTTAGTATTAGAGATGAGCGAACTTACAGTAAATTCGATTCGTCACGAACTTCTCAGCTCGGCGGTTGCTGACTTTTCCTGCATAAATTAGTTCAGCTTTCCGGTGCTCCGGTGGGCTGGAAAAGGTGGATACAGTCCTAGGAAAGAGTCTCCTAGGACTGTATCCATCTTTTCCAGCCCACGGGAGCACCTGAATGCTGAACTAATTTATGCAGGAAAAGCCATCAACTGCCGAGCCGAGAAGTTCGTGACGAATCGAATTTACTGCAAGTTCGCTCATCTCTAGTCAGTATGATTGAAATGGTACCCCGTGCTTTACATGCTTTACTACTAATATACTTTGAAAATGAGGCAACATTTTTTAAATAAAATAAATATTTTTAATATTGCCCTATTCTAACCCATTATAACTTTATTTATTTTTCTAGATGTGGCTGTATAATGGCTCGTTTTTTCTTTTCTTTTTTCTGTGCCATGAGCTGCAATTTTTATTGGTACCACTTTTGCATATATGTGACTTTTTGATCATTGTTCATTCCTTTTTTTTCTGGGATTTGGTCTTGTTTTATTTGCAGTTTATGCTGTACAGGATAATAAAAATATTTTAATATTTCGGAAATTTCTGCACCTGGAAAAATTTAATGTTTTGTTAATTTTTTATTTGGGAAGGGTCTGATGAGTCTCTTCAAGCCCCTTAAAGGGGTTCTCCGATGCTGATCGCGGGAGTCCCGCAGCTGGGGACGCCCGTGATCATGCACGCGGCACCCCGTTTTTAATCAGTCCCCGGAGCGTGTTCGCTCCGGGTCTGATTACGGACGACCGCAGGGCCGGCGGCATGTGACGTCACGCCTCCGCCCCCGTGTGATGTCACGCTCCTCCCCTCAATGCAAGCCTGCGGGAGGGGGCGTGATAGCTATCGTGATATAAAAAAAAGGTTGTTCTTTCACATATTTGATTGAATTATTTTTGTACTACTGAATAAAATGTCTCCAAATGATTGCCCCTATGATGTAGGGAGTAAAAAGATGTAGTTTTAACTGCAACATGTTTTATTGCAGGGTCCATAGAAATGGGTTCTGGATAGGATGTTATATTATCAATGGGGAAATACTTTTTGAAATACTACAATGACGTGTTAAAGTTAATTTTCTAATGTATTGGTTTAAATCTAAGAAAAACTGGAAATCACTAGGTTGAGAGGATTGACAAAAAGAAAGGCCCCTGCTAAGTAGACTGATTTCATTTTGTGAGAGTATACATGAGGATAAATTGAACAATTTCATGGTCTGTTTCTCTTGAGTGTTTGAAGGTATAGATGGATGCTGGACTGAATATTTGAGTTTTCTATTGGCGGTGCCTTTTCTGCAACCACAAGGTTTCCTTTTCTTTTTACCTGGAGGGTTAATGGAACTGGAACCGCAGGGAAATAGTGAGTGATCCGGTGGGAAGTCTGTTGGATGATAGGTGTCTGTTGGATGATAGGTGTCTGTAGTGGTGCAATGTGTGCAAGTGTAGGCCGGGAGTTTAAAAAAGATGTGGAGTGTATATCAATATGAGTTTCAGTGGAATAGGAATCATCATGTGTAGTGAATAAAGATGTGTTAGGGGACAAATCCCATGCTTCTTTGGCAAGTGAGTGAGTGGCTAGGAGTGTGGTGGGAAGAACCGGACTGGAAATAGGTTGAGGGGAGGGTGGGGGATTGCCGCGGTGATCCGATCATCCAGAACGGCAGACGGAGGTCCCCTCACCTGGCTCCGCTAACTTCCGGGCGTCGTCTTCTCTGATTTGCGTCTTTTGCTCTGACTGATAACACTGATCAGTGCTATGTCCTATACATAGCACTGAACAGTATTAGCAATCAAATTATTGCTGTAAATAGTCCCCTATGGGGACTATTAAAGTGTAAAAATAAAAGTAAAAAAAATAAATTGAGAAAACCCCCTCCCCCAATAAAAACGTAAATTGTCCCGTTTTCACTATTTCACCCCTAAAAAGTGTTAAAAAAGTATTTTTTATAAATATTTGGTATCACTGCGTGCGTAAATATCTGAACTATTAAAATAAAATGTTAATGATACCGTATGGTGAACGGCGTCAACGTAAAAAGAAAAGTCCAAAATAGCTGCTTTTTTATAACATTTTATTCAAAATAAAATTAATAAAAAATGTATTAAGTTTTATATTAACAAATATGGTATCAAAAAAAAGTACAGATCACGGCGCAAAAAATGAGCCCTCATACTGCCGCTTATACAGAAAAATTAAAAAGTTATAGGTCTTCAAAATAGGGGCATCTTAAACGTACTAATTTGGTTAAAAAGTTTGTGATTTTTTTTTTAAGCGCAACAGTAATAGAAAAGTATGTTATAATGGGTATCATTTTAATCGTATTGACCCAAAGAATAAAGAACACATGTCATTTTTACCGTAAATTGTACTGCGTGAAAACGAAACCTTCCAAAATTAGCCAAATTGCGGTTTTCTTTTTAATTTCCCCACACAAATAGTATTTTTTGGGTTGCAACATACATTTTATGGTAAAGAGAGTGATGGCATCACAACGGACAACTGGTCACGCAAAAAACAAGCCCTCATACTAGTCTGTGGATGAAAATATAAAAGTTATGATTTTTTGAAGGCGAGGAGGAAAAAATGAAAATGTAAAAATAAAATGATCTGCGTCCTTAAGGCCCAAATGGGCTGCGTCCTTAAGGGGTTAATAATTGTACAACCGTGTTCGGACCTAATTGCTTTGGATTTCTGGTAAGCACCATTATCCGATGCTGCAGCATAACTTTTCGGTTTTGCACCTCCATTGTCGCTTTGTGGCGGCAGTGGAGGGATTACAGTGGTCCCTTTAGGAACTGCATAATTATTTGAATTTTACTATACCTATCATAATTATTCCTATCCTTGTTTCTGTTATTATTGTTATTAATTGGACCAGCATGAATAAATGGCCGAGATATCTACCTAATGAGGTGGCGGTAGATATCTCGGCCATTTATGGATTTGGCCGCACAAATAGTCTTGCTTGTCCCGATTTTATATTTGTGAACTTTTTTGTTAATAGTATCTCCAATTTATGTAAGAGATTATAAATCGCACTATCCAATTTTCTATAGTCTGTTGCAACATGAGCCTGAGCATCAGGATTGAGAGTTTCGTGTCTTTCCAAACTGAAAAAAAACTTTTCAATAAAAGATCGGGTCGATTGTGGCACACAATTTGTGATCTATTTACTGGCTTGTAGCTGCAATTTGCAATATGTGGGTCGCACCATAAAGACGGTGCGATCCCGTATGTGTAAACATAGTTTCAATTTACAAAATCAGTTTTTATTACATAGTATCTCATGACCTTTCTCTATTGTTCATAAAGGAGATATGAGTTCTTTACATTTAACTATACTTGAACAAATTCCGGAAGATTGTCCTTACTGGTTCACACGGTCAATTAAGAGTCTTTTTGGATTCATAAATTAGCTATGTTGTCCCCCCAGGGATTAAATGAAACGATTGAGAATGCACGCTAAAACACAAATCTAATGCTCTGTTTACATTGAGTGTTTTTTTTCCATTTTTTTGTTTATATTTTTAGGTTTTTACATTTTTATATATATATTCTGTATGCATATATACATTTTTTTTCTTTAAATGGGCACTCTCATTAAAACTAATTTTTGCTATTGCACTCCTTATGGTAAATGAAAAATATTTCTAATATACTTTGTTTTAAAAAAATGAAGTTTTCTATGTTTTATTTGTGCTTAAAAAAGCTCAAGAGCACATTTTCCTCCAACTCATACACAGACTTTGGACCAAAGTCCAAACACAGGAAGTGCCGCCTGGAGTGCTGAGTGCTTGAGCTTTTTTGCGCACAAATAAAACATAGAAAACTTCATTTTTTTTTTAAAACAAAGTATATTAGAAATATTTTTCATTTACCATATGGAGTGTAATAGCAAAAATTAGTTTTAATGAGAGTGACCCTTTAATTGTATGCAATAGCTAAATTTCGGTACAAACATTATTGCACCATGGTTGTGACATTTCATTCACACTTAGCCTTTTTCTATATATATAATCTGACATTTCTAGAGATGAGCGAACTTACAGTAAATTCGATTCGTCACAAACTTCTCGGCTCGGTGTTTGCTGACTTTAGCCTGCATAAATGCGTTCAGCTTTCAGGTGCTCCCGTGGGCTGGAAAAGGTGAATACAGTCCTAGGAGATTCTTTCCTAGGACTGTATCCACTTTTTCCAGCCCACCGGAGCACCTGAAAGGAGAAGTCTCATGTAGAAAAAGTATTTAAATGCAGATGCAAAAGTTTAAATGCAAAAGTTATATCACTTTGTAAATCACTGACTTTACCCATCTTGTATGTAAAACCTGTTTTTCTAGCTTCTTTGTTCAGAGAGGAAGTTCAGCAGCTCCCTGTTCTGATGACTTGCGACCCCCCCCCCCCCCCCATTGAGATGCATTATGCTGGGGGCCGTGATGTCACAATTTCCCATAGTTCTGTGTGCTGCCTGCAGCTTAGCCAGCTCTGTGCACGGCAAGGGCACCTCCCATGTGCAGCTTCAGCCAATCATAGTAGCCCCAGTGAGCTGAGCAAGCGTCTTCATCTCCTCGGCAGGGAAGCATCTGACAGCCAGCTCAGTGTTTATAAGAGCAAGAACGATGTCCCGAGAAGAAGCAGAGGGGGAGGGGAGATCCCTGCTTTCCCCTGCACTGATCACAATCTGACAGCAGGTCAGTCTGAAAGAACGATGTCCTGAGAATAGAAGCAGGTGGAGGGGAAACACTGAGCCTGCTGTTATGAAAGTGATCAGTGTCTAGGTCAGTGTATCCCAACCAGGGTGCCTCCAGCTGTTGCAAAACTAAAACTCCCAGGCATGCTGGGAGTTGTAGTTTCACAACAGCTGGAGGCACCCTGGTTAGGAAGCTCTGGTCTAGGCTGGGCTACTTCTGTGATGAACTGAAAGGCATTATGGGAGACAGGAAGTCAGGGACCTCCATGGACCAGGAAGTACCGATCTTTCAGAGGGGATTGCAGGAGAAGGGAGAGGGTGAGATACATGAGGAGCAGATTGTCAGAATGGTGAGCTGATGCACTTTCACATGATATAATTTTTTTTTGTGACTTGGTCCATGATACTTCCTTATGAACTCATTTATGCAGGCTAAAGTCAGCAAACGCCGAGCCGAGAAGTTTGTGACGAATCGAATTTACTGTAAGTTCGCTTATCTCTATTATTTATTTTATTTATTTATATAGCGCCTACAGATTCCGCAGCGCTTAGAATTATGGGGTACAAAGACAAGTATCAGACATAATATTACACAGTAACTATTCAAGCAAGAGGTGTGGGTATATGTTGGGGATATGTTGAGGCCAATTAGAGAATGTTATAGGCCTGTCTGAAGAGATGTGTTTTTAGGCCACGTTTGAAACTATGGATGTTGTTGTTGAGTCTGAGGGATTGAGGGATTGCATTCCAGAGAACCGGTAGCAGCACGAGTGAAGTCTTGGAGACGGGAGTGAGAAGTTCGGATTATAGAAGATGTTAGTGTGAGATCATTAGCAGATCGGAGAGAACGTGTAGGATGGTAGACAGAGATGAGAGAGGAGATGTAGGGAGGTGCAGCATTGTGGAGAGCTTTGTGTGTGAGACATGTTTTTGCATATATAGATGCATGTCTACCACACTCTATTATTAATTTGTTTAACCCCTTAAGGATGCAGGGTTTTTCAGTTTTTGCACTTTCGTTTTTTCCTCCCTACCTTTTAAAAATCATAACCCTTTCAATTTCCCACCTAAAAATCCATATTATGGCTTATTTTTTTCATCACCAATTCTACTTTGCAGTGGAATTAGTCATTTTACCCACAAATTCACGGCGAAAGGGAAAAAAATCATTGTGCGACAAAATCAAAGAAAAAAGCAATCTTCCGTTTCTCCGCAGTGCATATTTTGGGAAAAATGACACCTTATTATTATTCTGTAGGTCCATACAATTAAAATGATACCCTACTTAAATAGGTTTCATTTTGTCGTACTTCTGAAAAAAATCATTACTACATGCAGGAAAATTTATACGTTTAATAATGTCATCTTCTGACCCTTATAACTTTTTTATGTTTCTACATACAGAGCGGTATGTGGGCTCATTTTTTGCACCGTGATCTGAAGTTTTTATCGGTACCATTTTTGTTTTGATCGGACTTTTTGATCACTTTTTATTCATTTTTTAATGGTATAAAAAGTGACCAAAAATACGCTTTTTTGGACTTTGGAAATTTTTTTACGTGTACGCCAGTGACCATGCAGTTTAATTAACTATATATTTTTATAGTTCGGACATTTACGCACGTGGCGATACCACATATGTTTATTTTTATTTACACTGTTTTATTATTGAAGGGGTTAAATGACCTCTATTAACACTTTTTTAAACTTTTTTTTTTTTTGCAGTGTTATAGCTCCCATAGGGACCTTTTAACACTGCACACACTAATCTTTTACACAGATCACTGGCATGTATTAACACGCCTGGATCTCAGGCATGGAGCAGTCATTCGCTGATCGGACACCGAGGAGGCAGGTAAGGGCCCTCCCGGTGTCCTGTAAGCTGTTCGGGACGCCGCGATTTCACCGCGGCTGTCCCGAACAGCCCGACTGAGCAGCCGGGATACTTTCACTTTCACTTCAGACGCGGCGGTCAGCTTTGATGGAGATGGAGATATTATAAGCTGAAAATAGAAGGGGACATTGCTTTGTGAGAATGGGCGTGATTTTTAAGCCAGACCAATGAACAAAAAGGTAAATAATAAAAGGGTGGGGCTTAAAATGTAGGCATGTCTTTGTGAGATGGGGTGTGGCTTGCAAGCCAAACTGACACATTCACGAGGAGATGAGGCTAGATTAGGGTTAAATTAACTATCCTATATTTTCAGTGGACATATATATGAAACATGTGGCAGAGTATTATCGAAATATCTTCAGCTGTTTGGAAGTTGTGGAGTAACATAAATTTCCCATAGACTTGCATAGGACTTTAAATAAAAACCCAGACTCTCGTAAATGGGGGTGGGTAAGAGTTTAATCAGCTATCCTATGTTTGTTGTTGACATATAAGTAACATGTGTAACAAGTTTCATGTTAATATCTTTAGCCGCTTGGAAGTGATGCTGGAACATACACACGTTGAGTTTTATAAATATAGACTGGCTGAGTACCCGGCGTTGCCCAGTTTTTCCTTCCTGATTCTTGTTGGGGAGGAAAATCAACAAAGGAGGAAGCTTTTGACTTAATATCCCATCCTCATATATTGTTGTCATATCCCGACCTCCTATCTCGACCTCCTGTCTTCATATTCCGACCTCATTTTCCAACCTCATATCCCGTCCTCAGGTGGGACTGATTTGAGATGGAGATATTGTAAGCTGAATATAGAAGGGGACGTGGCTTTGTGGGAATGGGCGTGATGTGCAAGCCAGACAGATGAAGATAAAGGGTAGATAATAAAAGGGGTGGGTTTTAAAATGTGGGCATGTCTTTGTGAGATGGAGGTGTGGCTTGCAAGCCGGACTGACACATTAACGAGGAGATGCAGAGCTTTTGGAGTAAGGTACTGGAAGTACCATATACTTGCATGGGACTTGAAACAAAAACCCATCTTTTATATAATGGTATGGGTTTAAGCTAAGAGTTAATTTAACTATCCTATCTTTTTATTTGACATATAAGTAATATGTGTACCAGGTATTATTGAAATATCTCCAGCTGTACGGAAGTTAAGCAGGAACATACATTTCCCTTTGATTTGCATGGGACTTAAAACAAAAACCCCGACCCTCACAAATTGGGGTAGTTAAGGGTTAAATTAACTATACTTTAATATATTTTAAATGGGTATAAGTAACATGTGACCAAGTATTATCGAAATATCTCCAGCCGTTTAGAAGTTATGCTGTAACATTTATTTGCCATAGACTTGTATGGGACTTTAAACTAAAACCCTGACCCTGGCAAATGGGGATGAGTAAGGGTTAAATGACCTATCCTATGTTTGTTGTTGACATATAAGTAACATGTGTGCCAAGTTTCATTTTAATATCTTCAGCCGTTTGGACGTGATGCTGGAACATACACACACACACACACACTTTGAGTTTCATATATATGTATATATATATATATATATATATATATATATATATATATATATATATATATATATTAATATTATAGCTAAGGAATCATATCCTATCTTAGGAGAACAGACAAGCACTGACATGAATAAAATCTCCGTGCAGGCTTGGTGCGGATTGTACCTACCGTATATACTCGAGTATAAGCCGACCCGAGTATAAGCCGAGACCCCTAATTTCAACCCAAAATCCCAGGAAAAGTTATTGACTCGAGTATAAGCCTAGGGTGGGAAATACCTCATCCCCCCCTGTCATCATCCAGACCCGTCATTAACATCCTCATCATCATCCCCTTGTCATCATCCCACACATCCCCCCTTCATCATCCCCTTATCATCCCACACATCCCCCCTTCATCATCCCCTTATCATCCCACACATCCCCCCTTCATCATCCCCTTGTCATCATCCCACACATCCCCCCTTCATCATCCCCTTATCATCCCGCACATCCCCCCTTCATCATCCCCTTATCATCCCGCACATCCCCCCTTCATCATCCCCTTATCATCCCACACATCCCCCCTTCATCATCCCCTTATCATCCCGCACATCCCCCCTTCATCATCCCCTTATCATCCCACACCCCCCCCTTCATCATCCCCACCCCCCTTCATCATCCCCACACCCCCCCTTCATCATCCTCTTCTCATCATTCGCCCTCAGTGGTCTTCAACCTGCGGACCTCCAGAGGTTTCAAAACTACAACTCCCAGCAAGCCCGGGCAGCCATCGGCTGTCCGGGCTTGCTGGGAGTTGTAGTTTTGAAACCTCCGGAGGTCTGCAGGTTGAAGACCACTGCGGCCTTCAACATCATCCAGCCCCCCTCTCACCCCCTATAGTTCTGAGTACTCACCTCCGCTCGGCGCTGGTCCGGTCCTGCAGGGCTGTCCGGTGGGGAGGTGGTCCGGGCTGCTATCTTCACCGGGGGCGCCTCTTCTCCGCGCTTCCGGCCCGGAATAGAGGCGTTGCCTTGACAATGACGCAGAAGTACGTTGGCAATGAACGCACCTCTGCGTCGTTGTCACGGCAACGTGACTATTCTGAGGCCGGGCCCGAAGCGCTTAGAAGAGGCCTCCCCGGTGAAGATAGCAGCCCGGAACCAGTATCCCACCGGACCACCTCCTCACCGGACAGTCCTGCAGGACCGGACCAGCGCCGAGCGGAGGTGAGTACTCAGAACTAAAGGGGGTGAGAGGGGGCTGGATGATGTTGAAGGCCGCAGTGGTCTTCAACCTGCGGACCTCCGGAGGTTTCAAAACTACAACTCCCAGCAAGCCCGGACAGCCGATGGCTGCCCGGGCTTGCTGGGAGTTGTAGTTTTGAAACCTCTGGAGGTCCGCAGGTTGAAGACCACTGCGGGTGGGGGAGTTCACTCGAGTATAAGCCGAGGGGGGTGTTTTCAGCACGAAAAATCGTGCTGAAAAACTCGGCCTATACTCGAGTATATACGGTACATTTTTTAATGGGCAGAAGCAACAAAGTTGCTCAATCCTTATATATTTATTAGCAGAAATAAATCATCCTTTGTATCTTTTTCTGTTAGTGCCTTCTTTTAATCAATTTAACCACTTAAGGACACGGGGCGTACTGGTACGCCCTGGCTTCCTGATACTTAACCCCTTAATGACGCAGGAAGTACTCAAAGGGCCCCTTTTCCGAGTCCTTAAGGACTCTGGACGATTGAGTACGTCCTGTCAAATCACGGCCCCTCGCCGCTAGCCGGAGGGGAGCCGGTGCCCGATGCCTGCTGAAATCGTTCAGCAGGCATCGCGGCATATCGCCCAGGGGGGTCATGATGACCCCCCATATCGGCGATGGCCACAGATCGCTGGACAATTCAGTCCAGCGATCTGTGGCATATTCCGGGTCAATCGGGTCTCCAGTGACCCGGAATTACAGGCTGACTGCCCCGAACAGCCATAGCCAGCAGGGGTGACTGGTGCCACCTCACGATCGCCCTGATTCGTCGGCCGGTTTCCCGACCAATCAGGGCGCCTGCTGCGGGTGTCACTCCCGCAACCCGCTCCGCCCCTCTTCCGGAGGACGTGAGCGGGTGCGGGAAGAAGACCCCGGGAGCTGGGGACCCCGATCCCCGGCATCAATGTTGGGATCGGGGCCCCAGGAGCGGCAGCGTTGGCGGCGGCGGCGGGACTGACCTTTGCCCAGAGCAGCAACAGGAGGTGAGTGACAGCCTCCTGCTGTTGCTTAGCAACAGCTCCCAGCATGCAAAAAGGGCATGCTGGGAGCTGTAGTTATGCAACAGCAGGAGGCAGACCACCACAACTCCCAGCATTCCCGTATGGGCATGCTGGGACTTATAGTTTTGCAACAGCTGGAGGCACATTTTTTCTATGGAAAAGTGTACCTTCAGCTGTTGTATAACTACAACTCCCAGCTTGCACAAACAGCTAAAGTGCTTGTTGGGAGTTGTAGTGGTGCATCTGCTGGTTGCATAACTACAACTCCCAGCATGCCTTTCGGTGACTGCTGAGAGTTGTAGTTTTGCAACAGCTGAAGGCACACTGAGTTAAGTAGCAAACCAGTGTGTCTCCAGCTGTTGCATAACTACAATCCCCAGCATCCCCAGCCAAAGTAGTATGCCTCCAGCTGTTGCATAACTACAAGAACCAGCATGCACTTCCGCTGTCCGTACATGCTGGGGGTTACCAAACTGTTACCAAACTCGGTGTTTCACAACCAGTGTGCCTCCAGCTGTTGCAAAACTACAACTCCCAGCATGCACTGATAGACCGTACATGCTGGGAATTGTAGTTTTGCAACAGCTGGATGTCCCCCCCCCCCCCCCCAATGTGAATGTACAGGGTACACTCACATGGGCGGAGGTTTACAGTAAGTATCCGGCTGCAAGTTTGAGCTGCGGCAAATTTTCTGCCGCAGCTCAAACTGCCAGCGAGAAACTACTGTGAACCCCCCCCTGTATGACTGTACCCTAAAAACACTACACTACACTAACACACAATAAAATAAAAAGTAAAAAACACTACATATACACATACCCCTACACAGCCCCCTTCCCCTCCCCAATAAAAATGAAAAACGTCTGGTACGCCACGGTTTCCAAAACGGAGCCTCCAGCTGTTGCAAAACAACTACTCCCAGTATTACCAGACAGCCACTGACTGTCCAGGCATGCTGGGAGTTATACAACAGCTGGAGGCACCCTGTTTGGGAATCACTGGTGTAGAATACCCCTATGTCCACCCCTATGCAATCCCTAATTTAGGCCTCAAATGCGCATGGCGCTCTCACTTTAGAGCCCTGTTGTATTTCAAGGCAACAGTTTAGGGTCACATATGGGGTATCGCCGTACTTGGGAGAAATTGTGTTACAAATTTTGGGGGGGTATTTTCTGCTTTTACCCTTTTTAAAAATGTAAAATTTTTGGGAAAACAAGCATTTAAGGTAAAAAATATATATTTTTTTTACATATGCAAAAGTCGTGAAACCCCTGTTGGGTATTAAGATTCACTTTACCCCTTGTTACGTTCCCCGAGGGGTCTAGTTTCCAAAATATTATGCCATGTGTTTTTTTTTTTTTTTTTTTTTTTTGCTGTTCTGGCACCATAGGGACTTTCTAAATGCGGCATGCCCCCAGAGCAAAATTTGCTTTCAAAAAGCCAAATGTGACTCCTTCTCTTCGGAGACCTGTAGTGCGCCAGCAGAGCACTTTTCACCCCCATATGGGGTGTTTTCTGAATCGGGAGAAATTGTGCTTCAAATTTTGGGGGATATTTTCTGCTATTACCCTTTTTAAAAATGTTAAACTTTTGGGAAACCAAGCATTTTAGGTAAAAAATATATATATTTTTTTTACATATGCAAAAGTCGTGAATCACCTGTGGGGTATTAAGGTTCACTTTACCCCTTGTTATGTTCCCCGAGGGGTCTAGTTTCCAAAATGGTATGCCATGTGTTTTTTTTTTTTTTTGCTATTCTGGAACCATAGGGGCTTCCTAAAGGTGACATGCCCCCCAAAAACCATTTGTCGCTCCTTCCCTTCTGAGCCCTCTACTGCGCCCGCCGAACAATTAACGTAGACATATGATGTATGTGCTTACTCGAGAAAAATTGGGTTTCAAATACAAGTAAAAATTTTCTCCTTTTTACCCCTGGCAAAAATTGGGTCTACAAGAACATGCGAGTGTAAAAAATGAAGATTGTGAATTTTCTCCTTCACTTTGCTGCTATTCCTGTGAAACACCTAAAGAGTGAAAACGCTGACTGAATGTCATTTTGAATACTTTGGGGGGTGCAGTTTTTATAATGGGGTAATTTGTGGGGTATTTCTAATATGAAGACCCTTCAAATCCACTTCAAACCTGAACTGGTCCCTGAAAAAAAGCGAGTTTCAAAATTTTGTGAAAAATTGGAAAATTGCTGCTGAACTTTGAAGCCCTCTTGTGTCTTCCAAAAGTAAAAACATGTCAATTTTATGATCCAAACATAAAGTAGACATATTGTATATGTGAATAAAAAAAACATTATTTGGAATATCCATTTTCCTTACAAGCAGAGAGCTTCAAAGTTAGAAAAATGCAAAATTTTCAAATTTTTCATCAAATTTTGGGATTTTTCCCCAAGAAAGGATGCAAGTTACCACAAAATTTTACCACTATGTTAAAGTAGAATCTTCGGCTCTGCCATAGCGCTGTATTGAGGGGACGTGTCGACCACCACTTCGTGCGGTGGTCAACACACCCCATTCCTGCGGGCTGCCGGGTCCCCATACAGGAGACCCCAGTGGTCGGACCCTCCGCGATCTGAAACTTATCCCCTATCCTTAGGATAGGGTATAAGTTTTTCAACACTGGACTAATCCTTTAAGGACCCAGGGCTTACCTGTACACCCGTGGGAATTCCGGTCCCCACCGATCACTGGGTGGGGACTGGACTGGGATGCCCGCTGTTATCATTCAGCAGGCACCCCATGCAAACCCCAGTGAGCAGCTGGTGGCACACTGGTTGGAAAATATGAAGTTAGTTCACAGAACCTAACTAAAGGTTTTCCAACCAGTGTGCCTCCAGCTGTTGCAAAAGTACAACTCCCAATATGCACGTTCTGTCAGTGCATGCCGGGAGTTGTAGTTTTGCAACAGCTGGAGGTTTGCCCCCCATGTGAATGTACAGGGTACATTTACACGGGCGGGTTTGCAGTGACTTTCCTACTTCAAGTTTGAGCTGCGGCAAATTTTCCGCCACAGTGCAAACTCCAAGAAGGAAACTCGCCTTAAACCCACGCCAGTGCGAATGTACCCTAAAAACACTACACTAACACATAATAAAGGGCAAAACTCTACATATACACCCCCTTACACTGTTCCCCCTCCCCCCCAAATAAAAATGAAAAACGGCAGGGTTTCCAAAACGGAGCCTCCAGCAGTAGCAAAACCACAACTCCCAGCATTTCTGGACAGCCACTGACTGTCCAGGCATGCTGGGAGTTTAATACCAGCTGGAGGCACCCTGTTTGGGAATCGCTGGTGTAGAATACCCCTATATCCACCCCTTTGCAATCCCTAATTTAATTCTCAAATGCGCATGGCACTCTCTCACTTCGGAGCCCTGTCGTTTTTCAAGGAAACAGTTTAGGGCCACATATGGGGTATTTCCGTACTCGAAGCAATTGCGTTACAAATTTTGGGGGGCTTTTTCTCCTTTTACCCCTCATGAAATGGAAAAGTTGGTGTCTACACCAGCCTGTTAGTGTAAAAAATTAAAAAGTTTTACACAAACATTGTTGTTGCCCCATACTTTTTATTTTCACAAGAGGTAAAAGGAAAAAATAGACCCCCAAAAATTTGTAATGCAATATCTCCTGAGTAAAAAAATACCCCATATGTGGGTGTAAAATGCTCTGCAGACACACAACAAGGCTCCGAAGTGAGAGCGCACTATGTACATTTGAGGCCTAAATTGTTGATTTGCACAGGAGTGGCTGATTTTACAGTGGTTCTGACATGAACTCAAAAAAATGTATACCCACTTGTGACCCCATTTTGGAAACTACACCCCTCATGGAACAAGGGGTATAGTGAGCCTTAATACCCCACAGGTGTTTGACGAATTTTCATTAAAGTTGGATGGGAAAAAATATAAATAAAATGGTTTAACTAAAATGCTGTTGTTACCCTATATTTTTCATTTTCACAAGGGAAAACAGGAAGAAAAAAAAAGCTAAAATTTGTAAGAACATACCCCATCCCTTGTTCATATGTGGATGTAAAGTGCTCTGCGGGCAAACTACAATGCTCAGAAGAGAAGAACCGCCATTGGGCTTTTGAAGAGAAAATTTGTCCCGAATTGAAGGCCACTTGTGTTTACAAAGCCCCCATGGTGCCAGAAAAATGCACCCCCCCCCCCACATGTGACCCTATTTTGGGTAATGTAATAAGGGGTACTGTGAGCATTTACGCCCTACAGGTGTCTGACAGATTTTTGGAACATGTAATTTTTCATTAGCTCAGCCCACTGTTGCAAAGATCTGTCAGAGTGCCAGTGTGGTGTAAATGCTCACAGCACCCCTTATTAAATTCTGTGAGGGGTGTAGTTTTCAAAATGGGGTCACATGTGGGGGGGGGGGGGGGTCCACTGCTCTGGCACCACCATTCCAAACAAATTCTCTCTCCAAAAGCTCAATGGTGCTCCTTCTCTTCTGAGCATTGTAGTGCGCCTCCAGAGTACTTGATATCTACACATGGGGTATTTCCATACTCAGAAGAAATGGGTTTACACATTTTTGGGGGCATTTTCACCTATTACTCCTTGTAAAAATGTAAATTTGGGGGAAAAACCAGCATTTAAAAATAATGTATTTTCATTTACACATTTGACTTTAACAAAATGTTGTCAAACACCTGTGGGTTGTCAAGGCTCACTGTACCCCTTGTTAAGTTTCTTGAGGGGTGTAGTTTCCAAAATAGTATGCCATGTTTTTTCTTTATTTTTGCTGTTCTGGCACCATAGGGGCTTCCTAAATGCGACACAAAAACCATTTCAGCAAATGTGCTTTCCAAAAGCCGAATGGGACTTCTCTTCTGAGCATTGTAGTTCGCCCGCAGTGCATTTTACATCCTAACATGGGGTATTTCCATACTCCGAAGAAATGGGGTTACAAATTTTGGAGGGCATTTTCTCCTATTACCCTTTGTAAAAATGGTAAATTTGTGAAAAAAAATATGCTTTAGTGAAAACATTTTCTTTTTTCATTTACACATCAGACTTTAACGAAAAGTCATCAAACACCTGTGGGGTGTTATGGCTCACTGTACCCCTTGTTACATGCCTTGAGGGGTGTAGTTTTGAAAATAGTATGCCATGTGTTTTTCATTTTTTTGCTGTTATGGCACCATAGAGGCTTCCTAAATTCAACATGCCCCCCAAAAACCATTTCAGCAAAATTCACTCTCCAAAATCCCTTTGTCGCTTCTTCCCTTCTAAGCCCTCTAGTGCACCTGATTAGGATCGACCGTTTGGGGGCTTTCAAATGTGATTGAGTATGCTGCTATATACTTTGCCAAGTGTCGACACAAAAAGATATATACCACACAAGATATGTTGGTATACACTTTCTTAGCATGAAGCTCTGCTGCTCCCAAAAAGAGTTCTGCTTTATTGCAGGAAGTAAATTTGGTTTTTACATTCAGAAGAAAGGCGGATAGTAATGACATCACAATTTGCATATTACATTGGAATTGGTTGTTCAACTATTGTCCGTATTTATTAGCATATCTAGTGTCCATTAATTTCTTGGCAAAAGTTCTCTGTTTATCAGATATTTAGTCTTTTACTCCCGCATGGCGTCATAGCAAGGTCTCGGTCCGGAGTCACGAGCAGATAGCATCCTGAAGTAAATGGGTTAAAATGTAGGGGGAACAGATATTTTTCCAGCAGCAATGGCATATTAATATTAGTATATCGATCAGTCATTAGAAACATAAGGGTCATCCCTATGAATTCCCCCCTAAAAGATATGTTACCGTACACAACATCTCTTCCTATGGTGAGTTCTGCCTAATAGTCCCAGGTTCAGGTGGAGAAAAATAAAAAACGGGTATGGGATGCTTTACTGGTTTGAGATGAGTGGCTCCTGATGTACCGCCCCCCTTTGTAGTCAGACTAATCTTTTACATGGGACTTCTATGTTAACCCTACTCTGCTGGGTATACACTTGCACCATTGGCATACAAGATGGTTGTTCTCATGGGTGGAATTCCCTCGATCATGTTTGGGTCTGATGTATCAATTTGGTTCAGATAACCTGAAATAGAAGGTTCAATATCCACAGTTGTTCCCCCAGTAGTCATCCGTCACACATGTGCATAGTGAATTGTCATCCCCATACATGACACTTTTGGCACCTCGGGACAATTCACTATGTCACAGTAGTCAAATTTAAAAGTAGTCACTTGGGCACTGGAAAAGTTGTCAAAACGTGGGATGCCACTCTTGGGTCATTGTCAAGTCAGCCCAGTAGTGTGGTGGAGTCGGATTGAGTTGCTGGGTTTGTACTGCACTTATCGGAAAGGATGTGTATCAGGAGCATGGTGTAGGAATCCTCTTGCAGTGTGAGGCGTATCCATGTTGATTCTCCTTCCAGTTTCACTGAAGTCAGAGTTGTAAGTAATAACAAGGGCCTTCAAATCTAGTTTCCAGCAGCCCCCTCACGTGTCTTTTCACGAGGACAAACTCTCCAGATTGTGACTTCCTGGTTCAGTGTTTGGTTCTGGAATGGAAGAATAAAACTGCAACATGTGTTACTTTCAGCTCATTACATAATGCTATAACAAACTTTACCAAACTATCATTTCCTGCACTGTGGGTAGTAACATCCTATCTTAGGGACCCCTTTCCCCAAAATGTGTCTCATATGGGGTTAGACTGTTGACTGTTGGGGTGTGTTTCTAACAGAGTACAGGACTAGGGGCAATATTTCTTACCATGGAAGGGACAGTTCCTTACTGGCTTTTAGGATTTTGTTCTTCAGGGTGCCATTTAGTCGTTCAACTTTCTCACTGCTCCAGGATGATGGAGTATGGAGTCCAAGGTCTGTTCCCACCATCTTCCAAAGTTCTCTTGTAATATCCGCAATGAAAGCCGGTCAATTACTTCAGGGACTTCAAATTTGCATACCAGTTCTGTTAGTAGTTTCTTTACAGTAGTCTTTGCAGTAATATTAGTAACTGGGTAGGCTTCTGGCCATCCTGAGAACATATCCACTGCTACTAGTACATACTCAACTTTCAACTTTTGGGCAATTATATGTGGTCAATCTTGATCCTCTGAAATGGATAGAAAGGTTTGGCCAAGTGTTTCTTAGGAGTAAATTCTGTTCTTCCAGGGTTACAGGTGTTGCAAATGTCACATCCCTTGACATATTGTTCAACTGGTGTTGTTATTCCTGGTGCAAGGTAGATTTTGTTGATAGAAGTGATCATTTAGTTTTTTCCTCTGTGGGTGACTCCATGAGCCCATTGAGTCTCCTCCGGGTAAAGGGCTTGGTTAAGACAAATCTTGTTTGCTTTTCTCCATGGGCTGTCTAATTCACTAAGTTCAGCTCCCATTTTCTCCCACATATTCTTTTCCTTATCCAAGGCTTGAGTTTCAGTGTATTGAGTCTGGGGTTCTCCTTTTCCTCTTCTAGTTCTTCTGTCTTCTTGTTAGAAACATAAAGGTCATCCCTATCACACCCACAGAGCACTTTACATCCACATATGAGGTATCTCCTTATTCGAGAGAAATTGGGTTGCAAATTTTGGGGGTCTTTTTATCCTATTACCCCTTGTAAAAATTCAATATTGGGTTTACAAGAACATGAGTGTAAAAAAAATGAAGATTTAGAATTTTCTCCTTCAATTTGCTGCTATTCCTGTGAAACACCTTAAGGGTTAACAAACTTTCTAAATGTCATTTTTAATACTTTGAGGGGTGCAGTTTGTATAATGGGGTAATTTATGGGATATTTCTAATATGAAGGCCCTTGAAATCCATTTCAAAACTGAACTGGTCCCTGAAAAATTCAGATTTTGAATTTTTTTTGAAATTTTTGAATTTTTCACCAAGAAATGATGCAAGTATCGACAAAAATTTACCACAATGTTAAAGTAGAATATCTCACGAAAAAACACTCTCTGAATCAAATTCATAAGTAAAATCATCCCAGAGTTACTAATGCTTAAAGTGACAGTGGTCAGATGTGAAAAAAATGCTCTGGTCCTTAAGGTGAATATGGGCTTGGTCATTAAGGGGTTAATGCTAGAAGTGCATATCTAAATATAATTCAGTGGATGTTGTGTGCACAAGATATAAGCAAATAGTTAAATTATAAAAATATATGCACTTTTTTGAGACACTGGGGGACATGTATCAAAGATTTTACCCCTGTTTTGTGTGTATTTTTTTGCGCAAAATTTTGCGCAAGCCCTTTTTTTGCGCAATTTTTTTGCGCACGTTTTGGTAGAGCATGTCCTCCAGATGTGGCTGAATCAGGGTACCTTGGAGTGACATCTATAGTACACATGGATTTATTAACTGCGTACTTTTTTTTTACACCAAAAGTTTTGCCGCAAGAGCTGTTTTTTTTTGCGCAAATATAAGCCATCTTGGACTTAACGTTTCAAGATGCTCTAAATCATTGATTCTATTTTCCAAAGAGTGGATTTAGGAGATTACTATATTTACCCGCAATTTATGAAGCTCATTACGCTTGATTGATAAATTTAGCGCTTCTGCACATAATTTAGAATTCGGGAAAAGGGGTAAAATGCTTCTACCATACACAAATAATGATACATGTCCCCCACTGTCTGTATCCATATATATATTGGAACGTATCTAACTTTACATTTTTCCTTTCAGATGTGCTTGGTGGTAGTGAAAATGCATTCCTTGCTAGCTTCCCATATTCTGTTATGAGAAGAACACCATAACCTATTATAAGGATTCCGATACCTGGTGCAGTATGGCTGGATTTAAAAGAGGATATGATGGGAAAATTGCTGGACTTTATGACCTTGATAAGACCTTGGGTAGAGGACATTTTGCTGTTGTCAAGCTGGCCCGTCATGTCTTCACTGGTGAAAAAGTAGCAGTGAAAGTCATTGACAAGACCAAATTAGACTCTTTAGCTACTGGGCATCTTTTCCAAGAAGTCAGATGTATGAAACTGGTGCAGCATCCAAACATAGTACGCCTGTATGAAGTGATTGATACACAGACCAAATTATATCTTATTTTGGAACTTGGAGATGGAGGCGATATGTATGATTACATAATGAAACATGAGGAAGGACTAAGTGAGGATTTGGCAAAGAAATACTTTGCTCAGATAGTTCATGCAATATCTTACTGCCATAAGTTACATGTGGTGCATAGGGACCTGAAACCAGAGAATGTTGTGTTCTTTGAAAAACAAGGACTCGTCAAACTCACAGATTTTGGCTTCAGCAACAAGTTTCAGCCTGGGAAAAAGCTGACTACAAGCTGCGGTTCGCTGGCCTATTCTGCTCCTGAGATATTGCTGGGTGATGAATATGATGCTCCTGCAGTAGGTATGTGGCGGTCTCTAAAAGTCTTCTTGGTTGTTTTTGCATAATTATTGAATACCAGTCACACACACACAATTTGAAAGTGCTTCTACATTACATGGCCTAAAAAATATGTTTTATACAAAGAAAACAAATGTTTAATGTACTGTATATTTTAAGGAATTATTGAATATTTGTTTTTGCATTAAGACTTGGCTTTTTTGTTTGTGTGTGGTGTGACTGCTCCAGTTTTAGTTGGAGCTTGCCAGTTGGGCTAAAATGGAAAAGTTGTATGCAAGATGAAATATGACCTGTTTTTCACCACAGTCTGTGTGTAGCCTGACCTTTAACACTATTTACATCATATTCTTTTTGAGTGTCTTTTACAATTGATAATAGTAAATATTAGGAATAAATGGAAGTATAATTAATTTTACAATTATTTAGACACCAGTCCTCAAAGGTGTATATGGAATAAGGGATAAGATTCAGTTAAAATATTAGTAATTATATTTATTCACATAGAAAAAATTTATTAAAATAAGATAAAATTGCATAAAAGTCTCCTAACGCCCTAGCAGGGCCTGTGCATCGGGCGAAGGAGCTTGGTATGTAAAATAATATAGAATGATATATGTATCAATACAGAAATGTATACCAACTGGATATTGTATCAGTCCAAACAAATGTAGCAATTATAATATTGTACAGGGTGGGCCATTTATATGGATACACCTTAATAAAATGGGAATGGTTGGGGAGATTAGCTTCCTGTTTGAGGCACATTAGTATATGTGAGGGGAGAAACTTTTCAAGATGGGTGGTGACCATGGCGGCCATTTTGAAGTTGGACATTTTGAATGCAACTTTAGTTTATCAATAGGAAGAGGGTCATGTGACACATAAAACTTATTGGGAATTTCACAAGAAAAACATTGATGTGCTTGGTTTTAACGTAACTTTATTCTTTCATGAGTTATTTACAAGTTTCTGACCACTTATAAAATGTGTTCAATGTGCTGCCCATTGTGTTGGATTGTCAATGCAACCCTCTTCTCCCACTCTTCACACAATGATAGCAACACCGCAGGAGAAATGCTAGCTTACTCATGGGTTCCCTGTAACAGCAGAACACAACACTATGGAAAGTATAAGTATTGCCGCTCCTAATTGTGCGTTGTGTGCCATATAGTAGAGCACATGAAAAGCATGCTTCTTCACGGTCACTTAACGTGTTCATTTTGTGGTTACGTGAATCATTGCATGCATTGATCTTTATTCTTACAGTAGAGAAGTCATTAATTATAACTTTTTGTGAATTGGGACATTTTAAACTTGCTTGTTTTTTTATTCCAATATAAATTTAGTAGGAGTCGGTGCATTGTTTACCGACTCAGACTCCAGGTACCCAAAATTTCGTCCGACTCCTCGACTCTGACTCCACAGCCCTGGTCACATGACCCTCTTCCTATTGAAAAAAACCTAAAGTTGGATTCAAAATGGCCGACTTCAAAATGGCCGCCATGGTCACCACCCATCTTTCACCCAAAGTTTCCCCCTCACATATACTAATGTGCCACAAACAGGAAGTTAATATCACCAGCCATTCCCACTTTATTAAGGTGTATCCATATAAATGGCCCACCCTGTAGATACTATAGCAGCAGCTAGATTGATAGAAGTGCTATTTGCTGGAGAAGTTCATTGGTAGCGCAGTGGAAAGTTCAGAAATGCAATATGAAACAGTTCCGTAGTAATATCTATAGAATTCGATAATCGTTGATAATATATGTATGACACGGGATTTGGTGCACTGCACCACTCACCGACCTTATGGGTGATAGAGATGTACGAAGTCTGGGCTGGCACGGAGGCGTCCGGCACTAGGAATGCTGACTGTCTGTGAAATGAGGTCTCTGTAGTCTGTGGCTGGCACGGGTTGGCATCCGGCCTGGAGGGAAGGTGGTTGGTGTAGTAGAGACAGCAGTAGGTTCTGTAGTGGTACGGGAGTGGGAGCCGGCGTCCACGTGTGAATGATACGCGCGAATAGGAGTGGTCCCAAAACAAGGGACATTCAGCTGTTGCAAGTGTGGAATCCAAGCTGGTGGTTGGTATACAAGTTGATATAATATCTGAGGGTGGTAAAGGGTGCTAGACGTGTTTCAAGGCCACAGGCCTTTTCTTCAGTAGCGGTATAATATTATTTGAATGCAAATGGTGTCTGATGATGTATTGGGTGGTAAGAAAAATATGGAAGGGAACGATGAAATGGTATATAATAGTAGCAATAATGATGGATCCATGAATAGAGAAAAAATGATAAAGAAGAGGAAAGGATAGAATAGAGAGATGCTATGAGCGCATAGAATATGAAATAAATTAAATATAGATGTAAAAAAAACAGATAAATATATATGTATGTATGTATATGAACAGATAAATATATAGTTGTAATTCCAACTACACAGAAGTTGGATGAGATAAATTAAGTAGTGTGGAATGTAGAAGAAAATATGGAATATATCATGAGCGCAGGAAAAATATAAAAAAATGTACAAAAAGAAATAATGGAATAATGAAAATTATAAGAAATATGATGTGCTTGTAACTTCAACTTCACAAAGGCTAGACAACTAGATGATTGGAAGATAATCTTGGGTGGGCTAAACTACAGGGGGCCGTCAAACGTGTTGGTATGCGACCTGCCAGTGACGGGCCATGGAGCAGAGCCACACCACAAGATGTTGCAGGATCTGAGGAACGCGAAAATTTCGAGTTCTGCTTTCCATCCTCTTGGTGTCTGAGTTAAATTCAAAAATCTTCCTAGATTCAGCCTTAGACATACATGTAATATAATCTCCCCCTCTCCAACATCTTTTAACACTTTGGATTGTCATAAAAATGAATTCTGATGGGTTCTGGTTGTGATATTCGCTGAAATGTAGTGATAGAGGGTGTGTGTTTATTCCTTTTTTAATGTTATATGATGTTCATACGGTAGTTGCGGGTCTTGAGTTGTCCTTTTGTACAGCCTATATACTGTTTGCCACAACTGCATTGTATTAAATAGATTATGCCTTTGCTGTGGCAGGCAAGACATTCAGGTATTCGGTGTGTAAATTGGTTAGAAGTAGATATAACTTCAGTAATTTTTTTTAGGAAAATGTATTGTTTTGCATCCTAGACAAGACCCGCATCTATGAAAGCCTTTTGTGTAAAACCAGGTAAATGACGGATAAGAAGTGATTGGTTGGTTGGTTGATTGTGGGGGCAACTTGAATCCCTAAGTTCTTGGCCTTAGTGTAAATGATCGGTGGGTGTGAGGGGATATCCTGCCTAATCAGCTTGTAATTTTTCAAAAAATGCCAATTCTTTTTTGATGATCGTTTCTATTTTCTTGTATTCCATATTAAAAGTTAAAATGATTTTGGGATCATCATTGGTTGTAAAATCAACAGATTTTGGATTAAAAAATGAGGATCTGTCCAGAGTGCAAATTTTTTTTTTTTTTTTAAAGATTTATTTAAAATATTTTTAGGGTAATTTTCATCCAGAAATTTATCAGTCAAGATTTGTGCTTCTTCAAATTTTTCTTTTAGAGAACAATTTCTTTTTAATCTGCAGTATTGGCAGTATTAAAAAGAATAAAACTATTTTTCACAACTGACTTATGGAATGTACTGCATATTAATTTAGGAGAATCAATGGTAATTAAAAAAATTCTAAAGTGCCAGTGCTGATACAAGGTGTGAAATTGAGATTGGAATTATTGGTATTAATTTCCTGGATAAAATCGTCTAAAAGATCTCTCGTTCCCTTCCAAATAAAAATTATCATCAATGATCATCATTAACCTCTTAAGGACCAAGGACGTACCGGTACGTCCTGAGTCCTTTCCCTTTCTATAGCGGGTAGGGCCCGACCTCTAACAACGGCCGGGACCCGTGGCTAATAGCGCGCAGGACTGATCGTGGTGCCGCGCGCTATTAACCCTTTAGATGCGGCGTTCAAAGTTGAACGCCGCGTCTAAAGTGAAAGTAAAACTAAAACAATGCTGGTTAACTAAGGGAGCTGTTCGGGATCGCCGCAGCGAAATCGCGGTATCCTGAACAGCTTACAAGACAGCCGGAGAATCCCTACCGGCCTCCATGCTATCTGATCGCCGAATGACTGCTCAGTGCCTGAGATCCAGGCATGCGCAGTCAAGCGGCAGAATCGTTGATCACTGGTTTCCTATGAGAAACCAGTGGTCAATGTAAAAGTTCAGTGTGTGCAGTGTTATAGCCCCCTATGGGAAAAAAAAGTGAATAAAGATCATTAAGCCCCTCCCCTAATAAAAGTTTGAATCATCCCCCTTTTCCCATAAAAAAAAAAAAAAAGTGAAAATAAAAATAAACCTGTGGTATCGCTGAAATGTCTGAATTATAAAAATATATCATTAATTAAACCGCACGGTCAATGGCGTACGCGCAAATAAAGTCCAAAATAGTGTATTTTTGGTAACTTTTTATATCATGAAAAAATTTATTAAAAGCGATCAGTAAGTCCGATCAATACAAAAATGGTACCGATAAAAACTTCAGATCACGGCGCAAAAAATGAGCCCTGATACCGCCCCATACGCAGAAAAATAAAAAAGTTATAGGGGTCAGAAGATGACAATTTTCCTGCATGTAGTTATGATTTTTTTTCAGAAGTACGACAAAATCAAACCGATATAAGTAGGGTATCATTTTAATCGTATGGACCTACAGAATAAACAGTTGTAATTTTTACCGAAATGTACGGTGTAGAAACCGAAGCCCCCAAAAGTTCCAAAATTGTGTTTTTTCTTTCAATTTTGTCTAACAATGATTTTTTTTTCCGTTTGATGTAGATTTTTGGGTAAAATGACTGATGTCATTACAAAGCAGATGTCATATTACACTGCTATGAATAAATTAGCATAGCTTGGTGCGAACCTTGTACCAATGGCGGTGCCTGTAAGTTGTAGATGATATTCATTTTCAAAATAAAAATAGAGTTAAAATAAAGTGAATGGCATGTATAATAAAATCAGTTTGGTCTGGCAGGATATCACCTTTTGATAAAAAAAAAAATGTTTGACGGCATTTAGGCCATCCTCATGTTTGATGATCATGTAGAGGGAACTGACATCAAGGGAGGCGAGTATATAATCTGGTTCCCAGCTAATATTTTCTAAAATTTGTATAATTTGAGTGGTGTCTTTTAGGTACAGAGTGGTGGTTTGTACTAGGGATCGACCGATTATCGGTATGGCCGATATTATCGGCCGATAATCACGATTTTGGGCATTATCGGTATCAGCAATTATCTTGCCGATAATGCACCGCCCCCACCGCACCGCACCCCCGACCCACCGCACCGCGTCGCACCCCCCACCGTGATGCTGGGCGGTATACCGGTATGGATTTTTCCCCATACCGCTATACCGGTCGGGCCCCACCGTCCGAGTCAATAAAAAAAATTAAACTTACCCGTAATAGGGGTGGTCCGGGCCATCCATCGTTCCTGTAGTGTCCGGGGGCGTTCCGGGTGAAGAGTGAACCGGTCCGGGCTGTCCTTCTTCTCCGGCGGTCATCTTCTCCACTCCGGGCAGGCTCCGGCCTAGTATGCTGCATAGACGCCGTTACGCCGTGACGTCAGGTGCGTCGCTGCGCACGGGCGTCACTGCGCAGCGGCGTCTATGCAGCGTACTAGGCCGGAGCCTGCCCGGAGTGGAGAAGACAACCGCCGGAGAAGGACAGCCCGGACCGGTTCACCCTCCACCCAGAACGCCCCCGGACACTACAGGAACGATGCATGGCCCGGACCACCCTGACAGGTAGGGGGAGAAAAGCGGGTGGCGGCGGCAGCCTATGGCCCCGCAAAAGCCACTGCAGATCATTGATTTAAAGCGCCCGCTTTAAATCAATGATCTGCAGCGGTGTCGCAGGGGGTTAAATAGCCGATAACTTATATCGGAATATCGGTATAAGTTATCTGCTATCGGCCCTAACCTGCACCGATTATCGGTATCGGCCCTAAAAAAACGACATCGGTCGATCCCTAGTTTGTACAAGAGGTTGAAGAAGACGATCAATTAACTGTGAAAGATTTGATGTAAGTGAATTAAATTATTTTTTCCGGTCCGGGCAGCAAAAAAAAAAGAAAAAAAAAAAAAATTTCTCTTGCCTGCCTATGTGCCCCCTTATATTTTTATCCAACTTTATCTGCGGGGCGGATCGTGATGTCATTATTTTTTTTTGCAATTCAGATATAGCCATTTTTTCTTTGTGAGTGATGTTGTTATTCTTCAGACTAGGTTTTAGTTTCCTTATATCAGATTCTACTGCCTTTTTAAATGTTTAACCCCTTAAGGACACATGACGTTCTCATACGTCTCCATTTCCGAGTCCTTAAGGACACATGACGTATGAGAACGTCATGTGTTTTACCGGCCCCCCGCAACCATCTGGAGCGGAGCCGATCCCCGATGCCTGCTGAAATCGTTCAGCAGGCATCGGGGCATATCGCCCAGGGGGGTCATTATGCCCCCCCATGTCGGCGATGGCCGCAGATCGCTGGACAATTCAGTCCAGCGATCTGCGGCGGATTCCGGGTCAATCGGGTCTCCAGTGACCCGGAATTATTGGCTGATCGTTACCAAACTCGGTGTTTTACAACCAGTGTGCCTCCAGCTGTTGCAAAACTACAACTCCCAGCATGCACTGATAGACCGTACATGCTGGGAGTTGTAGTTTTGCAACAGCTGGATGTTCCCCCCCCCCCCAATGTGAACGTACACTCACATGGGCGGAGGATTACAGTAAGTATCCGGCTGCAAGTTTGAGCTGTGTCAAATTTTCTGCCGTAGCTCAAACTGCCAGCGAGAAACTACTGTGAACCCCCGCCCGTGCGACTGTACCCTAAAAACACTACACAACACTAACACAAAATAAAATAAAAAGTAAAAAACACTACATATACACATACCCCTATACAACCCCCCTCCCCAATAAAAATGAAAAACGTCTGGTACGCCACTGTTTCCAAAACGGAGCCTCCAGCTGTTGCAAAACAACTACTCCCAGTATTGCCAGATAGCCGTTGACTGTTCAGGCATGCTGGGAGTTTTACAACAGCTGGAGGCACCCTGTTTGGGAATCACTGGCGTAGAATACCCCTATGTCCACCCCTATGCAAGTCCCTAATTTAGGCCTCAAATGCGCATGGCGCTTTCACTTTGGAGCCCTGTCGTATTTCAAGGCAACAGTTTAGGGCCACATATGGGGTATCGCCGTACTCGGGAGAAATTGGGCTTCAAATTTTGGGGGATATTTTCTGCTATTACCCTTTTAAAAAATGTAAAATTTTTGGGAAAACAAGCATTTTAGGTAAAAAAAATATATATTTTTTTACATATGCAAAAGTCGTGAAACACCTGTAGGGTATTAAGGTTCAAATTACCCCTTGTTACGTTCCCCGAGGGGTCTAGTTTCCAAAATGGTATGCCGTGTGTTTTTTGTTTTGCTGTCCTGGCACCATAGGGGCTTCCTAAATGCGGCATGCCCCCAGAGCAAAATTCGCTTTCAAAAAGCCAAATGTGACTCCTTCTCTACTGAGACCTGTAGTGCGCCAGCAGAGCACTTTTCACACCCATATGGGGTGTTTTCTGAATCGGGAGAAATTGTGCTTCAAATTTTGGGGGGTATTTTCTGCTATTACCCTTTTTAAAATTGTAAAAATTTTGGGAAACCAAGCATTTTAGGTAAAAAAAAAATTTTTTTTTTACATATGCAAAAGTCGTGAAACACCTGTAGGGCATTAAGGTTCACGTTACCCCTTGTTACGTTCCCCGAGGGGTCTAGTTTCCAAAATGGTATGCCATGTGTTTTTTTTTTTGCTGTTCTGGCACCATAGGGGCTTCCTAAATGCGGCATGCCCCCAGAGCAAAATTTGCTTTCAAAAAGCCAAATGTGACTCCTCTTCTGAGACCGGTAGTGCACCAGCAGAGCACTTTTCACCCCCATGCGAGGTGTTTTCTGTATCGGGAGAAATTGGGCTTCAAATTTTGGGGGGTATTTTCTGCTATTACCCTTTTTAAAAATGTAAAATTTTTGGGAAACCAAGCATTTTAGGTAAAAAAAATATATATTTTTTTTTACATATGCAAAAGTCGTGAATCACCTGTGGGGTATTAAGGTTCACTTTACCCCTTGTTACGTTCCCTGAGGGGTCTAGTTTCCAAAATGGTATGCCATGTGTTTTTTTTTGCTGTCCTGGCACCATAGGGGCTTCCTAAATGCGGCATGCCCCCCAAAAACCATTTGTCGCTCCTTCCCTTCTGAGCCCTCTACTGCGCCCGCCGAACAATTAACATAGACATATGAGGTATGTGCTTACTCGAGAGAAATTGGGTTTCAAATACAAGTAAAAATTTTCTCCTTTTTATCCCTTGCAAAAATTCAAAAATTGGGTCTACAAGAACATGCGAGTGTAAAAAATGAAGATTTTGAATTTTCTCCTTCACTTTGCTGCTATTCCTGTGAAACACCTAAAGGGTTAATACACTTACTGAATGTTTTTTTGAATACTTTAGGGGGTGTAGTTTTTATAATGGGGTCTTTTATGGGGTATTTCTAATATGAAGACCCTTCAAATCCACTTCAAAACTGAACTGGTCCCTGAAAAATAGTGAGTTTGAAAATTTTGTGAAAAATTTAAAAATTGCTACTGAACTTTGAAGCCCTCTGGTGTCTTCCAAAAGTAAAAACTCATAAATTTTATGATGCAAACATAAAGTAGACATATTGTATATGTGAACCCCAAAAAAATTTATTTTGAATATCCATTTTCCTTACAAGCAGAGAGCTTCAAAGTTAGAAAAATGCAAAATTTTCATTTTTTTCATCAAATTTTGGGATTTTTCACCAAGAAAGGATGCAAGTTACCATAAAATTTTACCGCTAAGTTAAAGTAGAATATGTCACGAAAAAACAATCTCAGAATCAGAATGATAACTAAAAGTATTCCAGAGTTATTAATGTTTAAAGTGACAGTGGTCAGAATTGCAAAAAAACCCTCCGGTCCTTAAGGTATAAAATGGCCTGGTCCTTAAGGGGTTAAATATCGGGTCCGGCTTGACTTTTAGGATAAAATTTGAATTTTAAAGTGCATGTAGTGTGGGTGTATTTGTTTAGGGGAATATTAGGTAAAGTGACTGGTTGCTTGAGGAAATATTTTTCGAGACAAAATCTCCTCACATATTTTGCCACACCAATGTAGGCATCAAATTTTAAACCTTTACCTTTGTGTGTCAGTTAAGGTCATAGAACTTAAATTAAATATAATGTTAGATGCTTCTAGTTGGTTTTCCCTATTTTTTGTGGGGGCTGGATTTCGTTTCTGTATTCTTCGTAACCTCTCTTTTTGGGGGTGTGGGGGTGAATTGTGGGAATTAGAGGTATGGCATGTATTTCTGCCTGTATAGAATGTCTCTTGGTGTGGTGATATGTTGGATTGTGTGTTGGGGGATGATGAGGTGTTCCGAGTGGTTGGGGGTAGTGAGGTCGGTGTTAGTGATATTGTCTGTGATACTGTGGAGACGATCTCTCTAAATAATGGTTGTTGGATTGGTAAGTGGGTCTGTACTGATTGTTTGGTTGGAAGATCTCCAACGTGGTCTTCCTAAAAAAATGGTCTCTATTAGTTTCGATTGAGAGTAAATCTGTTTTGTATTGGGATATTGTAGCTTGATTCTATTTGTACTGCTTTGGGTTGAGTGTCTTCTGAGATTTCAGATTTTGTTGTGAATGTGTGGGTTCTGATTTGCCAGGACAATTTTGGGGATTTTTTTCTGTGCAATTTCTTTTTCTAAGATATCTAAGCGTCTCATGGTTAGATCCTCATATTTCCTATATTCATCGTTAATAGTATACAGTGGGGATCAAAAGTTTGGGCACCCCAGGTAAAAAATTTGTATTAATGTGCATAAAGAAACCAAGGAAAGTTGGAAAAATCTCCAAAAGGCATCAAATGACAGATTAGACATTCTTATAATATGTCAACAAAAATTATAAAATAACAGAAAGCAAAAAAATGTCATCTGCAAAAGTTTGGGCACCCTGCAGAGATAATATCTTGTACTGCCCCCTTTGGCTAGTATCA
This sequence comes from Hyla sarda, assembly GCF_029499605.1. NCBI lineage: Eukaryota > Metazoa > Chordata > Amphibia > Anura > Hylidae > Hyla > Hyla sarda. Next base: position 122,833,963 of record NC_079193.1, read on the forward strand.
CAGCTTGTAAACGCTTTTTGCAGCCAGCCAAGAGTCTTTCAATTCTTGTTTGAGGTATCTTTGCCCATTCTTACTTATAAAAATCTTCCAGTTCTTTGATATTTCTGGGCTGTCTGTCACGCACTGCTCTTTTAAGGTCTATCCATAGATTTTCAATTATGTTGAGGTCAGGAGATTGTGAAGGCCATGGCAAAACCTTCAGTTTATGCCTCTTGATGTAATCCCCAGTGGATTTTGAGGTGTGTTTAGGATCATTATCCATTTGTAGAAGCCATCCTCTCTTTAACCCCTTAAGGACCAAGGACGTACAGGTACGTCCTTGGTCCTGCTCCCGTGATATAACGCGGGGTTACACGGTAACCCCGCATCATATATCACGGTGGGCCCGGCGTCATAGTGAAGCCGGGACCCGCCGCTAATAGCTCGCGGCGCCGCGCGCTATTAACCCTTTAGCCTCGCGGCTGAAAGTGAAAGCTGCTGGTTAACTCAGTGGGCTGTTCGGGATAGCTGCAGCGAAATCGCGGCATCCCGAGCAGCTTACAGGACAGCGGGAGGGGCCCCTACCTGCCTCCTCGCTGTCCGATCGCCGAATGACTGCTCAGTGCCTGAGATCCAGGCATGAGCAGTCAAGCGGCAGAATCATCAATCACTGGTTTCCTATGAGAAACCAGTGATCAATGATAAAGATCAGTGTGTGCAGTGTTATAGGTCCCTATGGTAGCTATAACACTGCAAAAAAAAAGTGAATGAATATCATTTAACCCCTCCCCTATTAAAAGTTTGAATCACCCCCCTTTTCCCATAAAAAAAAACCACAGTGTAAATAAAAATAAACCTATATGGTATCACCGTGTGCGGAAATGTCCGAATTATAAAAATATATCGTTAATTAAACCGCTTGGTCAATGGCGTACGCGCAAAAAAATTCCAAAAACGGTACCGTTAAAAACTTCAGATCATGGCGCAAAAAATGATCCCTCATACCGCCCCATACACGGAAAAATAAAAAAGTTATAGGGGTCAGAAGATGACAATTTTAAACTTAAGAATTTTCCTGCATGTAGTTATGATTTTTTCCAGAAGTGCGACAAAATCAAACCTATATAAGTAGGGTATCATTTTAATCGTATGGACCTACAGAATAAAGATAAGGTGTCATTTTTACCGAAAAATGTACTCTGTAGAAACGGAAGCCCCCAAAATTTACAAATCTGCGGTTTTTTTTTTCAATTTTGTCTCACAATGATTTTTTTCCCCGTTTCACCGTAGATTTTTGAGCAAAATGACTGACGTCATTACAAAGTAGAATTGGTGGCGCAATCATATGGATTTTTAGGTGCAAAATTGAGAGTTATGATTTTTTAAAGGCAAGGAGCAAAAAACGAAAATGCAAAAATGGAAAAACCCCCGGTCCTTAACCCCTTAAGGACCGGGGGTTTTTCCGTTTTTGCATTTTCGTTTTTTGCTCCTTGCCTTTAAAAAATCATAACTCTTTCAATTTTGCACCTAAAAATCCATATGATGGCTTATTTTTTGCGCCACCAATTCTACTTTGTAATGACGTCAGTCATTTTGCCCAAAAATCTACGGTGAAATGAAAAAAAAAATCATTGTGCGACAAAATTGAAAAAAAAAACTGCCATTTTGTAACTTTTGGGGGCTTCCGTTTCTACGTAGTACAGTTTTCGGTAAAAATGACACCTTATCTTTATTCTGTAGGTCCATACGATTAAAATGATACCCTACTTATATAGGTTTGATTTTGTTGTATTTCTGGAAAAAAATCATAACTACATGCAGGAAAATTAATATGTTTAAAATTGTCATCTTCTGACCCCTATAACTTTTTTATTTTTCCGTGTATGGGGCAATATGAGGGCTCATTTTTTGCGCCTTGATCTGAAGTTTTTAACGGTACCATTTTTGCATTGATAGGACTTATTGATAGCTTTTTATTCATTTTTAAATGATATAAAAAGTGACCAAAAATGGCCTATTTTGGACTTTGGAATTTTTTTGCGCGTACGCCATTGACCGAGCGCTTTCATTAACGATATATTTTTATAATACGGACATTTCCGCACGCGGTGATACCAAATATGTTTATTTTTATTTACACTGTTTTTTTTTTTTTTATGGGAAAAGGGGTGATTCAAACTTTTCATAGGGGAGGGGTTAAATGATATTCATTCACTTTTTTTTTCACTTTTTTTTTTGCAGTGTTATAGCTCCCATAGGGACCTATAACACTGCACACACTGATCTTTATCATTGATCACTGGTTTCTCATAGGAAACCAGTGATCGATGATTCTGCCTCTTGACTGCTCATGCCTGGATCTGAGGCACTGAGCAGCAGGGGCGGATCCAGAGTCGAGTCTCGAGAGGGGCACTATTAGGGTATTTTGTGTTGGCGGACAGAAAATAAGATGTTGCTTACGGAACTTACAATATTATTGTATCATACAGTCCTAACCTTGTTTAAGACTCTTAGGCCGTGCTCACATGTCAGAATAATAATCAAATATACCAATTGCCGCAGAATGGGAAAGTGCTAAAGAGGTTTTTACCATTTAAAACTACAGCTCCCAGTATGACCTAAGCAGTGGTAAGGGGATGCTGGGAGTTGTTGTTTCACCCATCATTACTGCAGAACTTACAAGTGACTCCAGCTCTGATGGGACACACACAGGAGGATACAGAATGATATCAGTGACTACAGGTGACGTCTTCTCTATAGTCTTTCCTTATCTAATTCAGATGGTACATACCAACGGACTTGTTCCTCTATATGATCCTCTATATGAAAACAATAATTACTGTATTTATCGGTGTATAACACGCACTTTTTAGGCTAAAATTTTTAGCCTAAAGTCTATGTGCGTGTTATACGCCGATACACCCCCAGGAAAGGCAGGGGGAGAGAGGCCGTCGCTGCCCGCTTCTCTCCCCCTGCCTTCCCTGGGGTCTAGAGCCCTGCTGCCGGCCCTTCTCTCCCCCTAGCTATCGGTGCCACTGCCCGTTCTGTCCCCCTGACTATCGGTGCCGGTGCCCCACTGCCGGCGCCGATAGCCAGGGGGAGAGAAGCGGCGCTGACAGCCAGGGGGAGAGAAGGGGCAGCGGCACCCAGTGCCGGCGCCGCTGCCCCGCTGCCCCGTTGCCTCCCCCCATCCCCGTTGGCATAATTACCTGGGTCGGGTCCGCGCTGCTGCAGGCCTCCGGCGTGCGTCCCCTCCGTCGTTGCTATGCACGGTGCGGCGCATGATGTCAGTGCGCCGCGCCGTGCAGCGCATAGCAACGACGCAGGGGACGCGCGCCGGAGGCCTGCAGCAGCACGGACCCGACCCAGGTAATTATGCCACCGGGGATGGGGGGAGGCAACGGGGCAGCGGCGCCGGCAATGGGTGCCGCTGCCCCTTCTCTCCCCCTGGCTGTCAGCGCCGCTTCTCTCCCCCTGGCTATCGGCGCCGGCAATGGGGCGCCGGCACCGATAGTCAGGGGGACAGAACGGGCAGCGGCGCCGATAGCTAGGGGGATAGAAGGGCCGGCAGCAGGGCTCTAGACCCCAGGAAAGGCAGGGGGAGAGAAGCTGGCAGCGACAGCCTCTCTCCCCCTGCCTTTCCTGGGGTATATCGGGGTATACACGCGCACACACGCACCCTCATTTTACCATGGATATTTGGGTAAAAAACTTTTTTTACCCAAATATCCTTGATAAAATGAGGGTGCGTGTTATAGGCCGGTGCGTGGTATACCTCGATAAATACGGTATTATAAACCTGCCAGACACTGTATTCTTCGAATATAATTCTGACACACTGTATCCCCTGAATAAACAACACACCGTACCCTCTGAATATAATACTATCATACACTGCACCCTCTGAATATAATACTACCACACACTGTGCCCTCTGAATATAATACTACCACACTGTGCCCTCTAAATTTTATACTACCAAACACTGCACTCTCTGAATATACTACCACACACTGCACTCTCTGAATATAATACTACCACACACTGCACTCTGAATATAATACTATCATACACTGCACTCTCCGAATATAATACTAGGACACACTGCACTCTCTGAATATAATACTAGGACACACTGCATTCTCTGAATATAATACTACCACACACTGCACTCTCTGAATATAATACTACCACACACTGCACCTTCAGTATATAATACTACCACACACTGTACTCTCTGAATATAATACTACCACACACTGCACTCTCTGAATATAATACTATCATACACTGCACTCTCTGAATATAACTTGCTGTGCAGTGCACCCTCTGAATAAAATACCCAAATGTATTGTTGCCCATAAAAAAAATGTACCACCCCAGAAATTCCTCATAATCTACAATATACTTCTGAAATACAAAACACTCTGTGCCTTCACTTATAGTAATAATGCCCCATCTTGTGCCCCTACATATAATAATTATGACCCGTCCTGTTCCCCCCACATAATAATGCCCTGTGCCCCTAACATATATTGCCCCCTGTGCTGTGCCCTTCACATATAATCCCCCCGTTCTTTGCCCCTCACATATAATGCCCCCATCATGTTCCCCTCACAAATAATGCTCCTGTTATATGCCCCACACATATAATGCCCCCCTGTGCTGTGCCCTTTACATATAATGCCCCGTTCTTTTCCCCTCACATATAATGCCCCGTTCTTTGCCCCTCACATATAATGTCCCGATCATGTGCCCCTCATATATAATGCCCCCATCATGCACCCCTCACATATAATACCCCCATCATGCGCCCCTCACATATAATGCCCCCATCATGTGCCCCTCACATATAATGCCCCCGTTCTTTGCCCCTCACATGTAATGCCCCCTTCATGCGCCCCTCACATATAATGCCCCCTGTCCTGTCCCCTCAGGGGGCATTATATGTGAGCGGAACAGCACAGGGGGCATTATATGTTTGGGGCACATGACAGGAGCATTATATGTGAGGGGCACAGCACAGGGGGCATTATATGTGAGGGGCGCATGATGGCGCATTATATATGAGGGGCACAGGATGGGGGCATTATATATGAGGGGCACAGGATGGGGGCATTATATATGAGGGGCGCATGATGAGGGCATTATATGTGTGGGGCACAGCACAGGGGGAATTATATCATATAATGCCCCCTGTGCTGTGCCCCATACATATATTGCCCCCTGTGCTGTGCCCCCCACACATATAATTTATATGTGTGGCAACAGCACAGGGGGCATTATATGTGAGGGGCACAGCACAGGGAGCCCCCCTGCCATGTGCTCTTCACATATAGTGCCCCCAGTGCTTTGCCTTGCAGCCCCTCACATTAAAAATTCCCATAAGTTTTTAAATCCCCCTCCCCCCTCCTCCTGTACGATATAGTGCCCTTAACAGTGGCACATATTCTGTCCCCCAAATCCCCTGGGCCCTGAGCATACTCTGAGTACTTACAGTATGCTGGTCCCGGGGACAGGATTTCCGGGCGCCGGCGCAATGATTTGACGTCATCGCGCCGGCCTGCAGTGGATCGCGACCCCGCAGCTCACACGCTGTGTACTCACAGCCAGTGGCGTTGCTAGGGTTTGTGTCACCTGTTGCGGTAGAAAATGGTGTCACCCCAACATGCTGGGAGTTGGTTTTGCAACAGCTGGAGGCACCCTGGTTGGGAAACACTGACACAGATGGATAGGGAATATATATAGACATGTGGTTCTCACCTATTTTTAGTGAGGGTCCGCTTATCCAGGTCTGCCATCCGGTAACGGTCCAAGCTGTATGCTAAGGCTTGGTGCGCACCTAGCGGCCTCAGCGCCATGAAGGCAATAGCAAACTAACAACTGAAGTGTGGAGGATGTATAACCTGAATACTGCTGCACACTGTAACCACCGGATATAATACTGCCACACACTGTACCCACTGAATATAATACTGCCACACACTGTACCCACTGAATATAATACTGCCACACACTGTACCCCCTGAATATAATATTGCCACACACTGTACCCCCTGAATATATTACTGCCACACACTGGGCCCCTGAATATAATACTGCCACACACTGTACCCACTGAATATAATACTGCCACACACTGTACCCCCTGAATATAATACTGCCACACACTGTACCCCCTGAATATAATATTGCCACACACGGTACCCCCTGAATATAATGCTGCCACACACTGGGCCCCTGAATATAATACTGCCACACACTGTGCCTCTGGTATATTACTGCCACACACTGTACCCCTTAATATAATACTGCCACACACTGTACCCCTGAATATAATACTGCCACACACTGGGCCCCTGAATATAATATTGCCACACATTGTACCCCCTGAATATATTACTGCCACACACTGGGCCCCTGAATATAATACTGCCACACACTGTGCCTCTGGTATATTACTGCCACACACTGTACCCCTGAATATAATACTGCCACACACTGTACCCCTGAATATAATACTGCCACACACTGTGCCTCTGGTATATTACTGCCACACACTGTACCCCTGAATATAATACTGCCACACACTGTACCCCCGAATATAATACTGGCACACACTGTACCCCTGAATATACTACTGCCACACACTGTATCCCTGAATATAATACTACCACATACTTTGCCCTGAATATAAACCTGCCACCCACTGTGGCCCTGGTATATTACTGCTACCCACTGTGCCCCTTAAAATAATACTGCCATTCACTGTGCCCCTGAAAATAATTCTGCCACACACTGGGCCCCTGTTATATTACTGCCACACACTATTCCCCTGCAACATTACTTGCAGATGCTATGCTCTAACGCTGACTAATTGTACCTCTGTGTCTCTTAAAACAATAAAATGAAGCCACTGTGCCTATAGAATGAATGACGCCACTGTGACCAAAGAATTAATGATGCCAGTGACCACAGAATTAATGATGCCAGTGACCACAGAATTAATGATGCCACTGTACCCACAGAATTAATGATGCCACTGTGACCACAGAATTAATGATGCCACTGTGACCACAGAATTAATGATGCCACTGTACCCACAGAATTAATGATGCCACTGTACCCACAGAATTAATTATGCCACTGTGCCTACAGAATTAATGATGCCACTGTGCCTACAGAATTAATGATGCCACTGTGCCCCACAGAATTAATGATGCCACTGTGCCCCACAGAATTGATGATGCCACTGTGACCACAGAATTGATGATGCCACTGTGACCACATAATTAAGGATTCCACTGTGCCCACAGAAGTATTGATGCCACTGTACCTCCAGAAGTAATGATGCCTCTGTGACCACAGAATTAATGATGCCTCTGACCACAGAATTAATGATGCCACTGGGACCACAGAATAAGTGATGCCACTGTGACCACCGAATGAGTGATGCCACTGTACCCATATAATTAATGATGCCACTGTACCCACAGAATTAATGATGCCACTGTACCCACAGAATTAATGACACAACTGTATCCCCAGAATTATTGATGCCACTGTGACCACAGAATTAATTATGCCACAGTACCCACAGAAATGATGATGCCACTGTGCCTCTAGAAGTAATGATGCCACTGTGCCCACAGAATTTATGATGCCACTGTGCCCACAGAATTTATGATGCCACTGTGCCCACATAATTAAGGATGCCACTGTACCCACAGAATTAAGGATGCCACTGTACCCACAGAATTAATGATGCCACTGTGCCCCAGATAAAAAAAATTTTGTGCCCTACAAAAATAGCTTGTGACACAGGGATGAACGCTGGGACAGGGTGTCACCCCACCACCCCACCCCACCATTCTAGGGGGCAGCAATCTCGGGGGGGGGGTTGAGGGGGCAATTGCCCCGTTGCAGTCATTCGGCGATCGGACAGCGAGGAGGCAGGTAGCGGCTATCCCGAACAGCCCACTGAGTTAACCGGCACTTTTTACTTTCGCTTTTAGCCACGCGGCTCAGCTCTGAGCGCACGGCTAAAGGGTTAATGGTGCGCGGCGCCGCGATCGGCGCTGCGCGCTATTAGCGGCAGGTCCCGGCTTCACTATGATGCCGGGCCCGCCGTGATATGATTTATATCACGGGAGCAGGACCAAGGACATACCGGTACATCCTTGGTCCTTAAGGGGTTAAAGGGGTACTCCGGTGAAAAATGTATTATTTTTTTTTTTTAAATCAACTGGTGCCAGAAAGTTAAACAGATTTGTAAATTACTTCTATTAAAAAATCTTAATCCTTCCTGTACTTATTAGCTGCTGAAGACTACAGTGGAAATTCTTTTCCGTTTGAAACACAGAGCTGTCTGCTGACATCATGAGCACAGTGCTGTCTGCTGACATCTCTGTCCATTTTGGGAACTGTCCAGAACAGCATATGTTTGCTATGGGGATTTCCTTTTACTCTGGACAGTTCCTAAAATGGACAGAGATGTCAGCAGAGAGCACTGTGCTCATGATGTCAGCAGACAGCTCTGTGTTTCAAACGGAAAATAATTTCCACTGTAGTATACAGCAGCTATTAAGTACTGGAAGGATTAAGATTTTTTAATAAAAGTAATTTACAAATCTGTTTAACTTTCTGGCACCAGTTAATTAAAAAAAAAAAAATTTTCACCGGAGTACCCCTTTAACTTCAGCTTTTTCACAGATGGCATCAAGTTAGCATCCAAAATTTGCTGAAATTCTATTGAATCAATTTTTCCTTCTACTCGTGAGATGTTCCCTGTGCCACTGGCTGCAATACAACCCCAAAGCATGATTGATCCACCCCCATGCTTAACAGTTGGACAGAGGTTCTTTTCATTAAATTCTGTTCCCCTTCTCCATGTCTCCGAGGATATGGCTCGGCTTTCCTGCTCTCGTGCTCCCTGCAGATGTATCTCCTTGACTCAATGAATCACGGTGAGCTGGAGTCCTTTTTGTCTTTACTTATTTTGCTCTGGAATACCATAATTGACTCACGTGCTTGCCAATACATATATTACATTGTGTCAAATATTTTATCCTGTCAAGGAGCCTTTTTCATTATTGAGAATATTATCAAAAAAGTCCTTTTGCGACTTACCTTATCACTACATTTCTTATCGTTATTATAATCCAACCAAAAGTACTAATATGGAATCCAATCCAGGATCGGCTGTTGCTAATAGCAACCATTTTTCTGAATTAAGCCTTGACAACACAGAACGCTTAAATAAAGTTACAAACCTTTTTTCAAAGGAAAATAATCCCACATTTCCATTTGACATTCGTAAGCTCATGTGGGACCTTGAACACCAAAAAACTCAACAATTGCGATTGTGGTGGGATGCAACAACTTTAAAACAATATGTTGAAAATCAAATGGTACCCCGGGGTTTGCGAATAAGAAAAAAATCCACCTCAGTTCTGGAGGATGAATATCAGGAACGTTGGAACAATGCACTATCTGAATGCTCTTTTAAGCTCATAAATATACTAATAGAAAGGGAACAAAAAAAGTTGAAAGACATTGAAACTAACATAAGTGATCTTACTCAATCATTGGATAAATATAGGACTCATTCAGACATGACAGAATTACAAGCCACTATGAATAAGCATTTACAAGAACTCGAGGAGGCAATAACTAATGTTTTTCACAGATGGCATCAAGTTAGCATCCAAAATTTGCTGAAATTCTATTGAATCAATTTTTCCTTCTACTCGTGAGATGTAAATTTAACAGGGATCTCCGCGACTATGCCACTAATTCGGTATACACCTGGCAAAGGCATTTCCCGAATAAACATCCCCGGTCCATTCTAAAGAGAAACACCAACTACAATGATTCAAAAACACAAAAGAAAAATGTCAACTTCAGTTCGTCAGACATTGACACCACAGATAACTGTACCGATATATCAGAGGAGGAAATGCCACATACTGCACCAGTTCCCACTAACGTGTCAAAAAACTGGAATGGTCCCACAATAAAACCAGTAAAAAAGAAAAACAAATACAAATCAAATGCAGGGGGCACAGAGCAGGACGAAAACACAGAAAATATAAACACCCGTCGTACCAGACATCAGACCAACAGCCGTTGACTGATTGTGTATCAGAGACTCAACCACCCCTAAAAAATCCACCTTTGAAGGAATGTCATTCACTAAATTCTAACACCATTTCATCTTCAGTAATCAATATTTCAGCCAGCATTTTGACCCTTCAACAAATCAGGGCACTTGAAAAGGGTTTAAATTTTGTGCCGGATCAAAACTTTGACTTATATAGGACATTACAAGATTACAAGTGAAACGTCACTTTAACTCTGACAAGGATCATGTTGCCATGGGAGATGACACACCTCCCATGTGTCTGAATACATTGGGAACTAATCTATTGCCACTTCATCACTCTTTCAAGGATCAATGTGCTATGCTCAACATGGTTGATTTGTCAGCAGAATCTTTTGTGTCTGACATCACCCCAGTCACTAACACTAAAAAAAGCTTTAAAACAGCCAACCCTTATTTTTATCCGGTTAATGCGAGAACTGAATCCATGGACATTTTTCAAGGTCGTGTGGAGAGAGATCTGAAAGATCTTTCTCAAAATAACCACAAAACATCCTGTAATAATTTGACCAATGCAGAAAGAAAAGCTCTCAAACAACTGGAACAGAACCCCAACATTATAGTTAGGGGAGCAGATAAGGGTGGAGCTACGGTCATATTGGATAGATCACTATACCATGACCAAGTGTTAAACATGCTTAGTGATGTGGTAACATACCGAAAAATCCCTAGTGATCCTACCGAAATAGTGATAAAGGCGTTAAAAGCATTAATATCCTATGGTGTATCTCTGAACATTTTCAGTGAGCAACAGGGTGATTTTCTCTGTCCTGATTGTCCGGTTATGCCAGTCTTTCATGCACTACCCAAGATCCACAAACAGGTATTCCCTCCACCGTTACGTCCCATAGTGGCAGGGATTGGATCAGTGCATGAAAGACTGGCATCGTGGGTGGATTCGCTGTTTCAGCCTTTGGTTGTACGCACTGCAGGCTATGTCCGCGATACTAAAGCCTTATTGTCAGCTATAAAGAAAATTGATTGGCTAGATGGTTATTCGTGGTTATCTTGTGATGTGACTAGCCTCTATTCTTGCATTCCGCACCATATGGCAATAGAGGCTGTCAAATACCATGTTAGAAAGTGCAGTAACTATGATGTGACATTATCTAATTTTTTACTGGATGCATTGCTTTTTCTCCTGGAGAATAATTTTTTCCGCTTTGACACTGATCATTACATTCAAATTACAGGATGCCCCATGGGATCAAAATTTTCCCCCAGTTTAGCCAATTTATACATGGCATACTGGGAGGAGGTTCATCTATATTCGGCCGACAACCCTTATGCCTTTGCCGTGCACTGGTACGGCCGATATATAGATGACCTCCTCCTAATATGGTCCCACTCCCGTGACGAGGCCACGTTGTTCCTTAACCCCTTAAGGACTCAGGGTTTTTCCGTTTTTGCACTTTCGTTTTTTCCTCCTTACCTTTTAAAAATCATAACCCTTTCAATTTTCCACCTAAAAATCCATATTATGGCTTATTTTTTGCGTCGCCAATTCTACTTTGCAGTGACATTAGTCATTTTACCCAAAAATGCACGGCGAAACGGAAAAAAAAATCATTGTGCGACAAAATCGAAAAAAAAACGCCATTTTGTAACTTTTGGGGGCTTTCGTTTCTACGCAGTGCATATTTCGGTAAAAATTACACCTTATCATTATTCTGTAGGTCCATACGGTTAAAATGATACCCTACTTATATAGGTTTGATTTTGTCGCACTTCTGGAAAAAATCATAACTACATGCAGGAAAATTTATACGTTTAAAAATGTCATCTTCTGACCCCTATAACTTTTTTATTTTTCCACGTATGGGGTGGTATGAGGACTCATTTTTTGCGCCGTGATCTGAAGTTTTTATCGGTATGATTTTTGTTTTGATCGGACTTTTTGATCACTTTTTATTCATTTTTTAATGATCTAAAAAGTGACCAAAATACGCTTTTTTGGACTTTGGAATTTTTTTGCGCGTACGCCATTGACCGTACGGCTTAATTAATGATATATTTTTATAGTTCGGACATTTACGCACGCGGCGATACCACATATGTTTATTTTTTATTTTTTTTACACTGTTTTATTTTTTTTATGGGAAAAGGGGGGTGATTCAAACTTTTATTAGGGAAGGGGTTAAATGACCTTTATTAACACTTTTTTTTTACATTTTTTTTGCAGTGTTATAGGTCCCATAGGGACCTATAACACTGCACACACTGATCTCTCATCCTGATCACAGGCGTGCATTAACACGCCTGTGATCAGCATTATCGGCGCTTGACTGCTCCTGCCTGGATCTCAGGCACGGAGCAGTCATTCGTCGATCGGACACCGGGGAGGCAGGTAAGAGCCCTCCCGGTGTCCGATCAGCTGTTCGGGACGCCGCGATTTCACCGCGGCGGTCCCGAACAGCCCGACTGAGCAGCCGGGTCACTTTCACTTTCACTTTAGAAGCGGCGGTCAGCTTTGACCGCCGCTTCTAAAGGGTTAATACCGCACATCGCCGCGATCGGCGATGTGTGGTATTAGCCGCGGATCCCGGCCGTTGATTAGCGCCGGGACCGACGCGATATGATGCGGGATCGCGGCGCGATCCCGCTTCATATCGCGGGAGCCGGCGCAGGACGTAAATATACGTCCTGCGTCGTTAAGGGGTTAAATACATCAACAACAATAATTGAAATTTAAGGTTCACATTGGAGTGGGGGGGGCCCTTCAATTAATTTTTTGGATGTACACCTGACGGGTGACACATCTATCAAATCGGTGCATTCAGAAATGTACAGAAAGCCTACCTCAGGCAACAGTATTCTTTTTGCAACAAGTTGCCATCCCAGTCATGTTACCCGCAATCTACCGGTGGGGGAATACATTAGGGCTAAACGTGCTTCATCCACAGAAACCTCTTTTGAGCATACATGCACCGACATTGATAAGAGATTACTGGCTAGGGGTTACTCTAGAGCCACACTACTCAGAGCAAAAAATATAGCCAAAAATAAGACCAGTGAGGCTCTTTTAACAGAAACCAGTACCAAAGTTAATCCTGACAGTGTCAAGACGAGGAACAAAATTACATTCTCCACACAATATAGTACCGATTTTCCAGCGATCAAAAGCATTGTATCCAAACATCTACCGGTTCTATTTGATGATGAAGTTTTGACTTCTATTTTGCATGAAGGGGTCGAGTTTGTGGCCAAAAGAGGCCGTACGCTGGGCAATCAATTATCACCAAGCGACATAGCTAGTAAAGAGCCTTCGAGTACCTTGCTCCATCTTAAGGGTTTCTTTAAGTGTGCCCGAAATAGATGCAATCTTTGCAAACATGCTGCCAGATCGACAGAATTTGTGTCAACTGTAAATGGAAATAAATATCCTATAAAAACGTTTATCAATTGTGACACCACACATGTCGTTTATCTGGCAACATGTAGATTATGCAAATTGCAATATGTAGGTTGCACCACCAGAAAATTGAAGAGACGCATATATGAACATTTTCATGGTTCACACACTGCGGTTTTTAACATGCGGTCTCTATCTGGTTTATCAAAACATATCCATGAAACTCACCAAGGTGATGCGTCCTCCATAGAAATATGTGGCATCGAAAGGGTGCATCCACCGTCCAGAGGAGGGGACTGGTCACGTGTCCTCCTCAAACGAGAAGCCTTTTGGATTCTCATGTTGGATACTAGGTATCCTAAAGGCATGAATTATAAAACTGACTTAGCGTACATCTATTAGCTTCTTTTCTATGGTTATTCCCATTTGTTTTAGTTCTATTTGCACTTCTTTGTATATGCCTCACTCCCATTATCGATGATTATACATCAGCTGTGGCTTAATCTGTGATGTAATTTGTCATGTGACCATGATACTTAGTTCAGTTTAAAAGCAGCAGCCGACCAGATAGGATGTAGCACCATGACTAAGGACCCTTAGCTGGTCCGAAACGCGTCGGTTGACGTGGGTTTTAACTCACTGAGCACTTTTGTCTTTTTCTATGTTTATTTGGACCATGGACATTTTTTAACCATGTATCATTAAAGGTTAAATTTTACTTACCGCCTTGTGGAGCTGGAGCCCCCTTCCCTTCTTCCCTTCATTGGATCAGCTTGCTTCACCGAGGATATGGCTCGGCTTTCCCTGCAGATGTATCTCCTTGACTCAATGAATCACGGTGAGCTGGAGTCCTTTTTGTCTTTACTTATTTTTCTCCAAACGTACCTTTTCTCATTCCGGCCAAAAAGTTCAATTTTAACCTCATCGGTCCACAGAACTTGTTTCCAAAATGCATCAGGCTTGTCTATAAGTTCATTTGCAAAGTTCAAACGCTGATTTTTGTGGTGAGGACATAGAAGAGGTTTTCTTCTGATGACTCTTCCATGAAGACCATATTTGTACAAGTATTTCTTTATAGTGGAATAGTGTACCACAACTCAAGTGTCTGCCACATCTTTCTGGAGGGATTGTGCAGTCAAACGTGGGTTTTGAATTGTTTCTCTCACAATTCTGCGAGCTGTACTGTCTGATCTTTTTCTTGGTCTTCCAGATCTTGCTTAAACTTACACTGTTCCTGATGACTGCCATTTCTTAACCCCTTAGGGACTGAGTCCTTTTTCACCTTAAGGACCAGAGCATTTTTGAACATCTGACCACTGTCACTTTAAACATTAATAACTCTGGGATGCTTTTACTTATCATTCTGATTCCGAGATTGTTTTTTCGTGACATATTCTACTTTCACATAGTGGTAAAATTTTGTGGTAACTTGCATCCTTTCTTGGTCAAAAATCCCCAAATTTGATCATAAAAATGAAAATTTTGCATTTTTCTAACTGTGAAGCTCTCTGCTTGTAAGGAAAATGGATATTCAAAATAAAAAAATGTTTGGTTCACATATACAATATGTCTACTTTATGATTGCATCATAAAATTTTAGTTTTTACTTTTGGAAGACACCAGAGGGCTTCGAAGTTCAGCAGCAATTTTGAGCGCACTGATCTGAAGAAGGGGGCGCTGTCCCCCGAAACGCGTTATCCTGTCTGTATACCTGCTTGCTATGATTCTGCACCAATAAAGAAGCTATACCTTGCAAAATATTTCTGCTTTGGGCTTCTTATCGTCATCTCAC
This sequence comes from Hyla sarda, assembly GCF_029499605.1. Lineage (NCBI taxonomy): Eukaryota > Metazoa > Chordata > Amphibia > Anura > Hylidae > Hyla > Hyla sarda. The sequence continues at coordinate 122,849,248 of NC_079193.1, forward strand.
CAGGACAACAGCAGCGCCCTTTGAAAGGGTTTTTTCTTCCTCTCCACTGCATATCTCTCCAGGACTGGCTAGTCCTGTCCTGTACCCTGGGCTTAGCAGCTGCATCCGGTGGGCTATCAACTATACCACTAACCCCACTGTGGGTCTATATGCGAGTTTTTTGCTCGCTCAAGGTGAGCATCCATTACCTACTCTCCTACTAACCCCCCTCACCTGTCATCAACGGTATCACATTAGGCGCCTTCCCGCCGGTCTTCCCTCTTTTGCTTTTTTCTTATTGTTAAAAAGGGTAATAGCAGAAAATACCCCCCAAAATTTGAAGCCCAATTTCTCCCGATTCAGAAAACACCCCATATGGGGGTGAAAAGTGATGGCATACCATTTTGGAAACGAGACCCCTCGGGGAAGGTAACAAGGGGTCATGTGAACCTTAATACCCCACAGGTGATTCACGACTTTTGCATATGTAAAAAAAAAAAAATTGGTTTACCTAAAATGCTTGGTTTCCCAAAAATGTTACATTTTTAAAAAGGGTAATAGCAGAAAATACTCCCCAAAATTTGTAACACAATTTCTCCCGAGTACGGCGATACCCCATATGTGACCATAAACTGTTGCCTTGAAATACGACAGGGCTCGAAAGTGAGAGCACCATGCGCATTTGAGGCCTAAATTAGGGATTTGCATAGGGGTGGACATAGGGGTATTCTACGCCAGTGATTCCCAAACAGGGGGCCTCCTGCTGTTGTAAAACTCCCAGCATGCCTGGACAGTCAGTGGCTATCTGGCAATACTGGGAGTAGTTGTTTTGCAACAGCTGGAGGCTCCGTTTTGGAAACGTTGGCGTACCAGACGTTTTTCATTTTTATTGGGGAGGGGATGGGGGCTGTGTAGGGGTATGTGTATATGTAGTGTTTTTTACTTTTTATTTTGTGTTAGTGTAGTGTAGTGTTTTTAGGGTACAGTCGCATGGGCGGGGGTTCATAGTAGTTTCTCGCTGGCAGTTTGAGCTGCGGCAGAAAATTTGCCGCAGCTCAAACTTGCAGCTGGATACTTACTGTAAACCTCCACCCATGTGAGTGTACCCTGTACGTTCACATTGGGGGGGGGGGGGGGAAATACCTCCAGCTGTTGCAAAACTACAACTCCCAGCATGTACGGTCTATCAGTGCATGCTTGTAGTTGTAGTTTTGCAACAGCTGGAGGCACACTGGTTGTGAAACACAGAGTTTGGTAACAAACTCAGTGTTTTGCAACCTGTGCCTTCAGCTGTTGCAAAAGCTACAACCCCCTGCATGTACGGACAGCGGAAGGGCATGCTGGGACTTGTAGTTATGCAACAGCTGGAGACACACTGGTTTGCTACTTAACTCAGTGTTTCACAACCAGTGTTCCTCCAGCTGTTGCAAAACTACAACTCTCAGCAGTCACCGACAGCCAACGGGCATGCTGGGAGTTGTAGTTATGCAACCAGCAGATGCACCACTACAACTCCCAGCATGCACTTTAGCTGATTGTGCAAGCTGGGAGTTGTAGTTATACAACAGCTGAAGGTACACTTTTCCATAGAAAAAATGTGCCTCCAGCTGTTGCAAAACTATAAGTCTCAGCATGCCCATAAGGGAATGCTGGAAGTTGTGGTGGTCTGCCTCCTGCTGTTGCATAACTACAGCTCCCAGCATGCCCTTTTTACATGCTGGGAGCTGTTGCTAAGCAACAGCAGGAGGCTGTCACTCACCTCCAACTGCTGCTCCACGCCGCCACGCAGGTCAGTCCCTCGCCGCTGCAGCCGTCGCTCCTGGGGCCCCGATCCCAACAGAGACGCCGGGAATCGGGGTCCCCAGCTCCCGGGGTCTTCTTCCCCCACCCGCTCACGTCGTCCGGAAGAGGGGCGGAGCGGGTTGCGGGAGTGACACCCGCAGCAGGCGCCCTGATTGGTCGGCCGGGAAACTGGCCGACGAATCAGGGCAATCGTGAGGTGGCACCAGTGACACCAGTCACTGGAGACCCGATTGACCCGGAATCCACCGCAGATCGCTGGACTGAATTGTCCAGCGATCTGCGGCAATCGGCGACATGGGGGGGGACATAATGACCCCCCTGGGCGATATGCCGGGACGCCTGCTGAAGATTTCAGCAGGCATCTGGCATCGGCTCCCCTCCAGCTAGTGGCTGGGGCCGGAAATGCTCAGGGCGTATCCATACGCCCTGTGTCCTTAAGGACTTAGAAACTGGGGCGTATGGATACTCCCTGTGTCCTTAAGGGGTTAATTACATTCCGAACAGAGGATATTGACATCTGAAAACATTTTGCTATCGTCTTATAGCCTTCTCCAGCTTTGTGACCGTCAACTATTTTCAGTTTCAGATTTCTAGACAACTGCTTAGAAGAACCCATGGTGCTGATTGTTGGGGCAAGGTCAGATGAGTCTGGGCATTTAAAACCTTTGAGATTGACATCACCTGGTCTTCCCAGATGATGATTGAGAACAATCCATTAAACTGGCAGGTCTCAGCTTTGCAAAGGGGGCAGTGCATGCTATAAATTCTGCATGGTGCCCAAACTTTTGCAGATGCCATTTTTTTGTTTTCTGTTATTTTGAAAGTGTAAATGATGGAAATAAAATCTAACTTTTGTTGACATATTATAAGAATGACTAATCTGTAATTTGATGCATTTTGGAGATTTTTCCATCTTTCCTTGGCTTCTTTATGCATATTAATACAAATTTTTGCTTGGGGTACCCAAACTTTTGATATGTTGAAGGCTGCCTCGACATATGATGCTGCTGTGTGTAGGGGCCATCATACAAACAGCTATCTGACAGCTTCAGCAACTGACAGATAGTTGTATAATGTGCTGCGTGAGCCCTGTTCTGCCTCCTGTTACTCACATGCTGTCCTGCTAACTCATATAGGCTTCCACTGTGAGCTCCATGTAAGCCCCCCCCCCCCCCCCCCCCCAGTGCAGCCATAGCCAATAACATGCAGCATCTTGCTGCAGGCATCCAATGAGCTGCTGGCTGCCCTCCCCTTCCTTTACTATAGAGCTGTAGTCGGCAGGATGGTAATGGAGGACATTCTGTTCCCCCTGAAGGTATTTAACCTGTTGGGGACGAAGGGCGTATGCGTCCTGGTACTTAAGGACGAAGGGCGTATCCATACGCCCGTGGGAATTTCGGCCCCCGCCGCGCGCCGGGCGGGGACCGGGCCGGGGTGACTGCTGATATCTATCAGCAGGCACCCCGTGCAAATGCCCAGGGGGAATTCACACTTGCGGGTCATTACGGATCTTATGGTGACCCGGTGACCCGGAATAGAAGGGGGATCGCGGGTGTCTAAGACACCCACGATCCCCCTAAAGCGATAGGAGTGAGGTGGCAGAGTTGCCACCCCTCCTATCTCTGCTATTGGTGGTCTAGACGCGACCACCAATAGCAGATTTGGGGCGGAGGGGTTTACTTTCGTTTTCCCCGTCCTGCCCACCCACAATAGGCGGGGCAGAACGGGGAAAACGAAGAGAAGCGGCGCCGGAGTCCACTTACCCCTCCAGAGGCAGCGGAGCGACGGGGATCGGCGTGCGGCGACGGAGATCTGCGGCGGCGTGCGGCAGAAGAGGACGGCTCCTGGATGCGACGGAAGCCGGTGAGTAGTTGCCTAGCAACATCTAGAGGGCTACAGTCTGAGACCACTATAGTGGTCTCTAGACTGTAGCCCTCCAGATGTTGCAAAACTACAACTCCCAGCATGCCCAGACAGCTGTTTGCTGTGTGGGCATGCTGGAATTTGTAGTTTTGCAACAGCTGGAGGTCTGCAGTTTAGAGACCACAGCACAGTGTTCTCTATACTGCCCTCTAGATCTTGCAAAACTACAACTCCTAGCATGCCCACACAGCTGTTTGCTGTCTGGGCATGCTGGGAGTTGTAGTTTTGCAACATCTGGAGGTCCACAGTTTGGAGATCACTGTTAAGTGGTCTCTAAATTGTAGCACTCCAGATGTTGCAAAACTACAAATTCCAGCATGCCCACACAGAAAACAGCTGTCTCGGCATGCTGGGAGTTGTAGTTGCGTACCTCCAGCTGTTGCATAACTACATCTACCAGCATGCCCATCTGTGATCAGTCATGCTGGAAATTGTAGTTTTGCAACAGCTGGAGGCACACTGGTTGGAAAATACTGAGTTAGGTAACAGAACCTAACTCAGTATTTTCCAACCAGTGTGCCTCCAGCTGTTTCAAAACTACAACTCCCAGCATGTACTGACAGACCGTGCATGCTGGGAGTTGTAGTTTTGAAACAGCTGGAGGTTTGCCCCCCCCCCCCCCCCCCCATGTGAACGTACAGGGTACATTCACACAGGCGGGTTTACAGCAAGTTTCCTGCTTCAAGTATGAGCTGCGGCAAATTTTTCGCCGCAGCGCAAATTCCTAGCGGGAAACTCACCGTAACCCGCCAGTGTGAACGTACCCTAAAAACACTACACTACACTACCACCTAATAAAGAGTAAAACACTACATAAACACCCCCTTACACTGTCTCCCCCCCCCCCCAATAAAAATGAAAAACGTATTGTACCGAAGTGTTTCCAAAACGGAGCCTCCAGCTGTTGCAAAACAACAACTCCCAGCATTTCGGGACAGCCACTGACTGTCCAGGCATGCTGGGGTTTAGCAACAGCAGGAGGCACCCTGTTTGGGAATCACTGGTGTAGAATACCCCTATGTCCACCCCTATGCAATCCCTAATTTAGTCCTCAAATGCGCATGGAGCTCTCTCACTTTGGAGCCCTGTCGTAATTCAAGGAAACAGTTTAGGGCCACATATGGGGTATCGCCGTACTCGGGAGAAATTGCACTACAAATTTTGGGGGGCTTTTTCTCCTTTTACCCCTTATGAAAAGGAAAAGTGGGGGTCTACACCAGCCTGTTAGTGTAAAAAAAAATTTTTACACTAACATGCTGGTGTTGCCCTTTACTTTTTATTTTCACAAGAGGTAAAAGAAAAAAAAGACCCCCAAAATTTGTAACGCAATTTCTCCCGAGTACAGAAATACCCCATATGTGGGAGTAAAATACTCTGCGGGCGCATAACAAGGCTCAGGAGTGAGAGCGCACTATGTACATTTGAGGCCTAAATTGGTGATTTGCACAGGGGTGACTGATTTTAGAGCGGTTCTGACATAAACCCAAAAAAATAAATACCCACATGTGACCCCATTTTGGAAACTACACCCCTCGAGGAATGTAATACGGGGTACAGTGAGCATTTACGCCCCACAAGTGTCTGACAGATTTTTGGAACAGTGGTACGTGAAAATGAAAAATGTAATTTTTTTGTTTGCACAGCCCACTGTTCCAAAGATCTGTCAAACGCCAGTGGGGTGTAAATGCTCACTGTACCCCTTATTACATTCCGTGAGGGGTGTAGTTTCCAAAATGGGGTCACGTGTGGGGGGTTCACTGTTCTGGCACCACGGGGGGCTTTGTAAACGCACATGGCCCCCGACTTCCATTCCAAACAAATTATCTCTCTAAAAGCTCAATGGCGCTCCTTCTCATCTGAGCGTTGTAGTTCGCTCGCAGTGCACTTGACGTCCGAACATGGGGTATTTCCATACTCATACACATAATTTTGGGGGGCATTTTCTCCTATTACCCTTTGTAAAAAAGTAAAATTTGGGGGAAAAAAACAGCATTTTAGTGGAAAAATATTTTTTTTCATTTACACATCCGACTTTAACAAAAAGTTGTCAAACACCTGTGGGGTGTTAAGGCTCCCTATACCCCTTGTTACGTTCCTTGAGGGGTGTCGTTTCCATAATAGTGTGCGATGTGTTTTTTTTTGCTGTCCTGGCACCATAGGGGCTTCCTAAATGGGACATGCCCCCCAAAAACCATTTCAGAAAAACTCACTCTCCTAAATCCCATTGTTGCTCCTTCGCTTCTGAGCCCTCTAGTGCACCCGCCGAACACTTCACATACGCATATGAGGTATTTTCTTACTCAAGAGAAATTGGGTTACAAATTTTGAGAGGAGTTATTTTCCTTTTACCCCTTGTAAAAATTTAAAAACTGGATCTACATGAACATGCCAGTGTAAAAAATGGAAGTTTTTGAATTTTCTCCTACACTTTGCTGCTATTTCTGTGAAACACCTAAAGGGTTAACAAACTTACTGAATGTCATTTTGAATACTTTGAGGGGTGCAGTTTTTATAATGGGGTCATTTATCGGGTATTTCTAACCAGAAGACCCTTCAAATTCACTTCAAACCTGAACTGGTCCCTGAAAAATTCCGATTTTGAAAATTTTGCGAAAAATTGGAAAATTGTTGCTGAACTTTGAAGCCCTCTGGTGTCTTCCAAAAGTAAAAACTCATCAATTTTATGATGCAAACATAAAGTAAACATATTGTATATGTGAATCAATATATAATTTATTTGGAATATCCATATTCCTTATAAGCAGAGAGCTTCAAAGTTAGAAAAATGCAAAATTTACAAATTTTTCATGAAATTTTTGCATTTTTCACCAAGTATCGCTGAAAATTTACCACTAACATAAAGTAGAATATGTCACAAAAAAAACAATCTCGGAATCAAATTTATAAGTAAAAGCATCCCAGAGTTATTAATGCTTAAAGTGACAGTGGTCAGATTTGCAAAAAATGCTCCCGTCCTTAGGGTCATAATGGGCTCCGTCCCCAAGGGGTTAAAGAACTGTACAGTACTGTATGCGATGTCACACATCACATACAATACATATACACACTATACACCCCATACATCAATGTTTCCCTATCAGTGTGCCTCCAGCTGTTGCAAAACTATGCCCAGACAGTCAATGGCTGTACATGCATGCTGGGAGTTGTAGTTGTGCAACAGCTGGAGGCACCCTGGTTTTTTATACACTCCCCATACACTCCACATACAATTGTCATCCCAAAACCAATTAGCAGTTTCCCATAGAGATATGTATTCAACATACAATGGTTCCGAGGCCCCAGAACCAATTACCATTTTTACATAGGCATATGTACTCAACATATGATGGTTTCAACATATGATGGTTCTCCTGGAACCAATTAATATCATATGTTGAGGGACCACTGTATTTAATTTATTTAATATTTTCTTCGCTCATAACATCTCTATTCTATTCTATTCTTTTCTCCTCTTAATTATACTTCTTTCTCCATTCATGGATCCATCATTATTGCTACTATTGTGTACCACTCCATCGTTCCCTCCCATATTTTTCTTACCACCCAATACATTATCAGATCGGACTTTATATAGTACACCATTTGCATTCAAATAATATTATACCACTACTGTGGAAAAGGCCCATGGCCTTGAAACGCATCTAGCACCCTTTACCACCCTCAGATATTATATCAACTTGTATACCAACCTCCAGCTTGGATTCCACACATGCAACAGCTGGATGCCCCTTGTTTTGGGACCATCTAGTGCATCACTGACATGCGGAGGCCCGGCTCTCACTCCCGTAAGTCTACACAACCTGCTGTCTCTACTATACCAACTACGGCAACCACCTTCCCTCCAGGCCGGATGCCATCCCGTGCCAGCCGCAGACTAGAGAGACCTCCTTTTGCTGACGAGCAGCATCCCTAGTGCCAGACTCCTCCCTGCCAGCTGGGACTCCATACATCTCTATCACAATCTAGGTCGGTGAGTGGTGCCGTGCATGAAATCCCGTGTCATACATCTATTATCATCGATCATCCAATTCTATTGATATTACTACAGAACTGTTTTATATTGCATTTCTGAACTTTCCACTGCGCTACCAATGTACTTCTCCAGCAAATAGCACTTCTATCAATCTAGCTGCTACTATAGTAGCTACAATATTATAATTGCTAAATATCTTTGGACTGATACAATATCCAGTTGGTATACATTTCTGTATTGATACATATATCATTCTGTATGTTTTGACATACCAAGCTCCTTTGCCCACTACACGGGCCCTGCTAGGGTGTTAGGAGGCTTTTATGCTATTTTATCTTATTCTTAAAAAAAAATTCTATGTGAATAAATATAATTACTATTATTTTAACTAGATCCACTCTCTTATCCCTTATTCCATATACACCTTTGAGGACTGGTATCTTATTAATTGTAAAATTATTTATCCTTCCATTTGTTCAATATTTTGGCCTTTTTTGGGGGAAGGCATCACCAGTAACCTTTGGGTGTGTGTGTGTATATGTATGTATGTGTATTTATATATATATATATATATTTATATTTAACTTCTTTTCTCAATCCAAGTGAGCTGCACACCTATCCTACTAAATATTAGGAATATCCCGATCCCAGACATTTGCATGGTATCGGGGACTCGTTTAATGTCCCCGATACCAAATCCAATACCTGTTAGAGTGCCATCCTCCCATCAAATGCAATGCCCCGCTCCGCTACCCTGTTCTCCCATCCGCATCATGGCGTCCTATGGGGGAGCATGTGACACACACGTCACCCCACCTCCTCCACTGCGCCCAGTGTAACGCTTTGTAGAAAGCAGAGTGAAGTATATGTCATATGCTCCTCCATAGGACGCCATGATGCAGAACGGGGCAGCAGAGCGGCAACACCCGACAGAGGACAGCTGTAAGTGAGCAACTCCCAGGGGCGCTACCAAGGGTGTGGTGCTGGGGGCTGCTGTCTACAAGGGGGGGGGGGGGCTGCTGTCAACAAGGGGAGGCCCTGTCTACAACGGGGGACTGCTGTCTATAAGATTTTTTTAGGGATGATACCGATAATCTGTCACCTTTCCGGTCGATAGCCGATAACTTATACCGATATTCCAGTATAAGTTATCGGCTATTTCAACCATCCCCCCAGCGGGGCAGAAGCTGTTGCAGATCAATGATTTAAAGGGGTTCTCCACTGCGTTAACCTACTTTTGGCAGTTAGTTAGCTCTGTGGCTATATGTGATTATGGCTTTTTTTCATGTTGCTAACGGTTCTGTATGTGGTGTTTTACATACCTTTTTTTCAGACCCGTAAGCTGGTTTCTTCATTTGCTTCCTGCCTAGCCTTGACCACTTTTTTTCTTTTCTTCCGCCGCCATCTTGCCACCGGGACGTCACTGTGGAGGTTGGTGTGTTGGAGGCTGGCCTGCCCCTTGCTCCGTACATGCCCGCCTCCGGCGCGACTGAATCCTCTGTCGTCATCAGTGTGCACCCTCCTTACTTTCAGCTTCTTCTAAGCTGAATGCGGATTGGGCTGCTTTCGGCGAATCGGATGCCGTGATGGGCGCATGCACAGTTGGTCCTCGCTCCGGAAGATCATCTGCGCATGTGCCATAGTGATGTCAGCATCGGGCCTGACACGCTGGAGGATTGGTAACCCTAACCTGGCCAGAGGTGAGTCCCGGAGCGCTGGACAGCTCCTGAAGGTTTGCTATGGCAGTGTTTCCCAACCAGGGTGCCCCCAGCGGTTGCGAAACTACAACTCCCAGCAAGCCCAGACAGATGATCCTCCGGAGCGAGGACCAACTGCGCATGCGCCCATCACAGCATCCGATTTGCAGAAAGCAGCCCAATCCGCATTCAGCTTAGAAGAAGCTGAAAGTAAGGAGGGTGCGCGCTGATGGCGACAGCATTCCGTCGCGCGGGAGGCGTGCACGTACGGAGCGAGGGGCAGGCCGGCCTCCAACACACCACCCTCAACGGTGACGTCCCAGTGGCAAGATGGCGGCAGAAGAAAAGAAAAAAAGTGGTCGAGGCTAGGCAGGAAGCAAATGAAGAAACCAGCTTCCGGGTCTGGAAAAAAGGTAAGTAAAACGCCACATACAGAACCGTTAGCAGCATGAAAAAAAGACATAATAACACATAGCCACAGAGCTAACGAACTACCAAAAGTAGGTTAAGGCAGTGGAGAACCCCTTTAAAGCGGGCGCTTTAAATCAATGAACTGCAGCGGCTTTTGCCGGGCCAGAGACCGTCGCCGCCGCCCGCTTCTCTCCCCCTGCCTGTCCTAAGGTCCTGAGTCTAACCACCACAGTTGCCCCCTCCCCATCCTCTTCCCATCCTCTTCCCACCCTCTGCCCACATACCGCCACCACCCCATCGCCTCCCCCCATCCCCGATGTTATAGTTACCTGTTCCTGGGGTCCGCAATCCTTCTGGCTCTGTCGGCGTCCTGCGCTGTCACTGTGCGCACTGACGGTGATGTCGCCTTAGGGATCTCACTCATTATGCAGCGCACAGCAACAGCGTAGGAGCCAGAAGGATCGCGGACCCCGGAAACAGGTAATTATAACACCTGGGATGGGGGGAGGCGATGGGGGGGCGGCGGCGGTATGTGGGCAGAGGGTGGGGGGGAGGCGATGGGGAACGGCATGAGGCCAGAAGATGGGGGGAGGCAATGGGGCGACGGCGGTATGGGGGGAGGCAATGGGGCATCGGCGGCGACGGTCGTCTCGGGGCGGGGGCATTATCTGCAAGGTAATTGCTGATACCGATAATTTCCAAAATCGTGATTATTGGCCGATAATATCGGCCAAACCGATAATCGGTCGATCCTTGCTACCTACTATTAAAGGTAATCTTACAGCAGAGTCACCTGCACTAACTTGAATCTAAAGGTAGATAGTGCAGGTGACCCAGTTTCTACTGCTGCTCACCATGTGAACATCAGCGCAATAGCTCGATCATGCTGCCAATGCAAATTCCCTCTTCTGCCCAATGGAGAAGAGAGAAATCTTTGCTCATGCTACAGCAGCCTGCCTCCATTGCACACAACAAGGAACACACATATCAGCACAGTAAGCAGCGCCACAAACCGGGTCACTCTGGTGTCATATTCCCTTTAAAATAAATGTACTCTTAATTGGTATCGGCGAGTACTAGAATTAAAGTATCGGTACTCGTTCTCTGTCTTAAAAAAATGGTATTAGGACATCTCTAGTAAATATTTTAACCCCTTAACGACGCAGGACGTATATTTACGTCCTGCGCCGGCTCCCGCGATATGAAGCGGGATCGCGCCGCGATCCCGCATCATATCGCGTGGGTCCCGGCGCTAATCAACGGCCGGGACCCGCGGCTAATACCACACATCGCCGATCGCGGCGATGTGCGGTATTAACCCTTTAGAAGCGGCGGTCAAAGCTGACCGCCGCTTCTAAAGTGAAAGTGAAAGTGACCCGGCTGCTCAGTCGGGCTGTTCGGGACCGCCGCGGTGAAATCGCGGCGTCCCGAACAGCTGATCGGACACCGGGAGGGCTCTTACCTGCCTCCCCGGTGTCCGATCGACGAATGACTGCTCCGTGCCTGAGATCCAGGCAGGAGCAGTCAAGCGCCGATAATGCTGATCACAGGCGTGTTAATGCACGCCAGTGATCAGCATTAGAGATCAGTGTGTGCAGTGTTATAGGTCCCTATGGGACCTATAACACTGCAAAAAAAAAGTAAAAAAAAAGTGTTAATAAAGGTCATTTAACCCCTTCCCTAATAAAAGTTTGAATCACCCCCCTTTTCCCATAAAAAAAATAAAACAGTGTAAAAAAAATAAAAAATAAACATATGTGGTATCGCCGCGTGCGTAAATGTCCGAACTATAAAAATATATCATTAATTAAGCCGTACGGTCAATGGCGTACGCGCAAAAAAATTCCAAAGTCCAAAAAAGCGTATTTTGGTCACTTTTTATATCATTAAAAAATGAATAAAAAGTGATCAAAAAGTCCGATCAAAACAAAAATCATACCGATAAAAACTTCAGATCACGGCGCAAAAAATGAGTCCTCATACCACCCCATACGTGGAAAAATAAAAAAGTTATAGGGGTCAGAAGATGACATTTTTAAACGTATAAATTTTCCTGCATGTAGTTATGATTTTTTCCAGAAGTGCGACAAAATCAAACCTATATAAGTAGGGTATCATTTTAACCGTATGGACCTACAGAATAATGATAAGGTGTAATTTTTACCGAAATATGCACTGCGTAGAAACGAAAGCCCCCAAAAGTTACAAAATGGCGTTTTTTTTTCGATTTTGTCGCACAATGATTTTTTTTTCCGTTTCGCCGTGCATTTTTGGGTAAAATGACTAATGTCACTGCAAAGTAGAATTGGCGACGCAAAAAATAAGCCATAATATGGATTTTTAGGTGGAAAATTGAAAGGGTTATGATTTTTAAAAGGTAAGGAGGAAAAAACGAAAGTGCAAAAACGGAAAAACCCTGAGTCCTTAAGGGGTTAAACAGGGAGTACTTGAACAAATACAACCTCTGTCAAAATTTTACTTTTATTTCACATATGGCAAAAAAAGAAGTATGTAAAGGAGGGGCATTCTGACTTAACATGCATTAGGGTGTTCATGGTGTGGTTGAGCTGCAGGTTACAGCAGCAATTACAAACATGGGAATAGGCATTGAATAGGCATTGAACCAAGGGAGAATTGTGCTTATTGCACATGTATGAGCACCCTTAACCCCTTCATGGCCCGGTGGATTTCGATTTATGGCTCACATTTGTATTTGTAAGACCTATAACTTTTTTATTTTTACCCTAATGCTCATGACCGCACCCCTGGAGAGGACCTCCCTCCGCAAGATAGAAAACCTGTGGATATAAAACTGAACACACCTCTCCATACCTCAGTTCAGGTTTCCTGTCTTCCGGTGGGAAGCCTGGAATGCTGCTGTGTTCACCTCTCTTCCAGGCTACAGGCCCTCCGTAGTGGGGCTCCATGGTTGGCATAAGCTACCGAGAGTCTGCCGATGGTCCCCCAGGCTCCTAGTTTGTTTCTCACCCATCTGCAGAATCACACTGTACCAGGCTGGAGCTGTGTTTCTTAGTGAGTCCATCCTCACTGCCTGCAGGATTCAACATGGTGACCTGCTGGAGAGTCAGGATATACAGTGGGGCAAAAAAGTATTTAGTCAGCCACCAATTGTGCAAGTTCTCCCACTAAAAAAATTTGAGGCCTGTAATTTTCATCATAGGTATACCTCAACTATGAGAGACATAATGAAAGAAAGAAAATCCATAAAATCACATTGTCTGATTTTTAAAGAATTTATTATACCATTATAAAAATTATGGTAGACAATAAGTATTTGGTCTCTTACAAACAAGCAAGATTTCTGGACCTCACAGACATGTAACTTCTTCAAGAGTCTCCTCTGTCCTCCACTCGTTACCTGTATTAATGACACCTGTTTGAACTTATCAGTATAAAAGACACCTGTCCACAACCTCAAACAGTTACACTCCAAACTCCACTATGGCCAAGACCAAAGAGCTGTCGATGGACAACAGAAACAAAATTGTAGACCTGCACCAGGCTGGGAAGACTGAATCTGCAATAGGCATGCAGCTTGGTGTGAAGAAATCAACTGTGGGAGCAATTATTAGAACATTGAAGACCTGCAAGACCACTGATAATCTCCCTCGATCTAGGGCTCCACGCAAAATCTCACCCCGTGGTGTCAAAATGATCACAAGAACGGTAAGCAAAAATCCCAGAACCACACGGGGGACCTAGTGAATGACCTGCAGAGAGCTAGGACCAAAGTAACAAAGGCTACCATCACTAACACACTACGCCACCTGGGACTCAAATCATGCAGTGCCAGACATGTCCCCCTGCTTAAGCCAGTACAATGTCCGGGCCCATCTGAAGTTTACTAGAGAGCATTTGGATGATCCAGAAGATGATTGGGAGAATGGCATATGGTCAGATGAAACCAAAGTAGAACTTTTTGGAAAAAACTCAATTCGTGTTTGGAGGAGAAAGAATGCTGAGTTGCATCCAAAGAACACCATACCTACGATGAAGCATGGGGGTGGAAACATCATGCTTTGGGGCTGTTTTTCAGCAAAGGGACCAGGACGACTGATCCGTGTAAAGGAAAGAATGAATGGGGCTATGTATCGGGAGATTTTCAGTTTAAAACCTCCTTCCATCAGCAAGGCCATTGAAGATGTAAAGTGGCTGGGTCTTTCAGCATGACAATGATCCCAAACACACCTCCCGGGCAATGAAGGGGTGGCTTCGTAAAGAAGCATTTCAAGGTCCTGGAGTGGTCTAGCCAGTCTTAAGATCTCAACCCCATAGAAAACCTTTGGAGGGAGTTGAAAGTCCATGTTGCCCAGGTACCTGCCCAAAACATCACTGCTCTAGAGGACATCTGCATGTAGGAATGGGCCAAAATATCAGCAACAGTGTGTAAAAACCGTGTGAAGACTTGCAGAAAATGTTTGACCTCTGTCATTGCCAACAAAGGGTATATCACAAAGTATTGAGATGCACTTTTGTTATTGACCAAATACTTATTTTCCACCATAATTTGCAAATAAATTCTTTAAAAATCAGACAATGGGATTTTATGGATTTTTTTTCCTCATTATGTCTCTCATAGTTGAGATATATCGATGATGAAAATTACAGGCCTCTCATCTTTTTAAGTGGGAGAACTTGCACAATTGGTGGCTGACGAAATACTTTTTTTTCCCACCTGTAGGGAGTTCCCACCTGTAATAGAGGCTGGCTGCCGAAGTCCACTCAATAGCTCCTTGACGCTAAGAGCAAACGGGACCCACTAGCAAAGCTTGTCGCGTGCTTCCTTTGAATGGCATGCATGGCCAGACGTGACGTCACATGCGGCTGGAAGTCTTCATTGGAGGCAGCGCTGGGAAAAATGGGTAGAGGATCTAGGCCGCGCCTCCTAGAGACGGAAGAGTCGGCACTCTCCCAACTGACAGGCACAGATGGGTGAGACAATTCCTTTTTCTATTCCTTATGGTTAAATAATTAGGCTATTGTCTTTTCCCTGGGGAGCATCTTCCTCTAGTGCCAAGAAACTCTTCAAAATCACATAATAGGGAATGTGCAGAATGCTAGAAACATTTAAACCCTTTATGTAAGAAGTCAATATGTGCATTTTGTGTAGAAGCTATTGTTGCACAGGAATCTTCTGCTATTGCAAATCTATGTCATCACAGATCATCTGCCTTAGACTTATCGCAGATGATCTGTGATGACATAGATTCTTCTCTTAAAACTTTGGGTCCCTTGGCCAGGATAAACCTAGTACCTCTTCTATGGTTATGAGTGTCTCTTCCCCCTCCCTTATCCATTCGGTTCAGGAAGGCAATAAAAAGAGAGTTACGGCAGAGGATGCCATGTACGAAGGTCTTGGTCCCAGAAGATCCCACACATTTATTGTTCATAAAAGTGTTAAAGGGGTTATTAATAAAGAATGGGAAAATCCGGACAAGAGATTCATTGTTGCCAGATATCTTAAGAGAAAGTATCCCTTTGAAATCAATAATACCAAATCATGGGATAGAGCTCCTGCTGTTGAATCTCCATTTGCTAAAATGAGGAAAAAATCTGCTCTTCCCTTTGAAGATTTAGGATCCCTTCCAGATCCAATGGACAGGAAGGTGAATTATTTTAATAAAAGGACATGGGAAGCAGTTATGGTCTCTTTTAGACCTAGTATAGCGGCCACATGTGTTGCACATTTTCTTAGTTTGGCTTTCCTAGCTTGTCTCATTTAAGTGATAAAACCCCTAGACAAGAGATTCTAGACTCTCTTCCGGTTATTTCTAAGGCTGCTAGTTTTTTGTCCTCCCTTGACTCTATTAAACGGTCTGCTAGAGCCGCTGCACTCTCTAACTTCGCAAGAAGAGCCATTTGGCTCAAACCGTGAAAAGGGGATGCAGCTTCTAAGAATGAATTGTGCTCGATCCTTTGTACTGGTGAGCAGTAGATAGAAGACAAAACCCCAGACAGGTTAATAAAAAGTTTAAAGTGCCTAGTAAGGGGAAAGGATTTCTCTCTAACCCAAATGCAAATCATAAAATGTTGCAGTATCTTGTAATACCTTTTTTATTGGACTAACAGCATTTTGTAGAGAGAAGCTTTCGGGATTCCTCCCTTTATCAAGTCCAAAGCAAATCTAAGCTCACAAGTATAGCTCACAATTGATGTGGAGAATTCACACTAAGATGGGCAATAAATTGTCCTGTTATGGGAATATAGACTAAATAGATAAGAATGAAAAAAAGGGGGGAGGGAGGGGGGGAGCAGGGGCAAGACTGATAATTAGCAGGACATAGTGAGATGTAAAAGAAAATACAGTACAGCACAGGTTATAAGAAATTTTGATAATGAGATAAGAAGCTTAAATCCACATTAAGTCCCCTGTTTTTCGAGTCAAAAAACAGTATAATTTTGGTTTCAAATGTCTTTCTCTCTTGTGTGTTTTTGAAGTTCCCTCTCAGTATCCTGATTGTAAGGTAATGTATGGAGTGGCCTGTTTGGGTAAAATGATGTCCAACTGGGGGTCAGTAGTCCTTTTCTTTATGGCGGTTGATGGAATGTCTGTGTAGATTCATCCTTTCGTTGAGTTTCTGGCTGGTTTCACCAATATAGCATCCCATGTCACACTTGGTGCATTGTATCATGTAGACCACATTTGGGGATGTGCAGGAGTATAGTCCCCTAATGATATATGTCTTGTTGTTGTGGGTGGCTTCCATCTTGGTGCAGATATGTTGGCAGAGTTTGCAGCGTGGTTTGTTGCAGCGTTTGGTCCCATTCTTTGTGTCTGTTCTTTCTGTAGGTAATTTTCGGCTGACCAGCTTTTGTTTTAAATTGTGTGGTTGTCTGAAGGCCAAGATGGGAGGGTCAGGGAAGATTTCTTTTAGCATCTCATCTTCCGCCAATATCGGCTGTAGGTCCTTGATAATTTTTCGTATTTCTTCAAGGGCCGGATTGTATGTGGCTACTAGTGGTACGCGTGGTGATGGTTGTATCTCCCTGTATTGTAGCAGGTGTTCCCGTGGTGTTTGAAGGATGGAGTGTATTTTCCTATTGATTGTCCTAGGTTTGTATCATTTTTGTTTGAATTTCTCAGACAGTGTTTGTAGGTGCAGGTCTCTGTCATCAGGGTTGGAGCAGATGCGATTGTACATGGTAGCTTGGCTGTATATGATGCCTTTCTTTGTGTGTGATGGATGGAAACTGGATTTATGTAGATAGCTGGATCGGTCTGTGGGTTTTCTGTATACAGACGTTTGTAGTGTGTTCCTGTTTATTGTGACAGTAGTGTCCAGGAAGTTCACACTTTCTGTAGAGAAGTCCATTTTGAGTTTGATAGATGGATTGCATGTGTTAAAGGCATCATAAAACTTTCTGAGTTTTTCTTTTCCTTCTGTCCAAATGATGAAAATATCATCAATGTAATGGTAGTATCTGTAGGGTTTGTGAAGTTGTGTGCCTAGAAATCGTTGTTCAAGGTCAGCCATGAATAGGTTGGCATATTGTGGTGCCATCCTGGTCCCCATTGCAGTGCCCATCATTTGTAGATATATGTCACTGTTGAAGCTGAAGTAGTTGTGTGTGAGGATGAATTCTATTAGTTTAGTGATGACTCCAGGGCTGTATTTCCGGTTGTGGGTTTGGGATGAGAGGAACAGGGAGCAGGCATCAATTCCATCTCTGTGAGGGATGTTGCTGTATAAGGATTCTACATCCATTGTTACTAATATGGAGTTTGCAGGCAAGTTTGTAATCTGATTGAGTTTAAGAAAGTCAGTGGTGTCCTGTATGAAGCTGCTGGTGTTTTTGACAAAGGGCTTTAATAGGTTTTCTACTAAGCCAGAGATCTGTTCTGTTAATGTGTCCATACCGGTTATTATTGGTCTGCCTGCTTTCCCAGTTTTGTGGATTTTTGGAAGCATGTAGAATGTCCCTGTTATGGGATTTGTGGGTATGAGTGTCTCTAATCCTTTCTGTGACTCTTTTGGGAAGGATTCAATCAATTTCTTCAATTCCAGAGTGTATTCTTTGGTGGGGTCTTCTGTCAGTTTCTTGTAGTATGTAGTGTCTGACAATTGTCTGTTTCCCTCTTTTATGTAATCCTCAGTGTTCATTATCACCACTGCTCCTCCCTTGTCTGCTGGTTTGATTATTCTTTAAGTTTTTGATGGCGTCTGTTTCTAGTTTTGAGAGATTGTCGTTGGTTTTATAATGGTATTTTTTGACCAGGGATGCTGTTCTTAATCTGAAACTTGCAATGTAGCTGTCCAGTTTGCTGTTGCGTCCTGGTGATGGAGTAAAATCAGAATTCTTTTTCTTGATATTCAAATCCAGGGTTGTTGTAGTACTGTCCTCTTTCTTATGGAAGTACTCTTTCAGTCACAGTCTCCTAAAGAATACTTCAAAGTCTGAGTATAGTTTGATGTCATCCAGTTTAGTGCTTGGACAGAACAGGCCACTCCATACATGACCTTACAATCAAGATACTGAGAGGGAACTTCAAATACACACGAGAGAAAGACATTGGAAGCCAAAATGATACTGTTTGACTAGAAAAACAGGGGATTTAATGTGGATTTGAGCTTCTTATCTCATTATCAAAATTTCTTATAACCTGTGCTGTACTGTATTCTCTTATAACCTGCACTGTGTTCTCTTTTACATCTCACTATGTCCTGCTAATTATCAGTCTCTCCCCTGCTCCCCCCTCCCTCCCCCTTTTTCTCATTCTTATCTATTTAGTCTATGTTCCCATAACAAGACAATTTATTGCCCATCTATTGTCTTAACCCCTGCATATCTGTGAGTTGTAACCTGTGTCTTCTACTTGTGAACTTAGATTTGCTTTGGACGTGATAAAGGGAGGAATCTCGAAAGCTTGTCTCTACAAAATGCTTGTCTCTACAAAAGTCCAATAAAAAAGGTATTACAAGATACTGCAACATTTTATGATTTGCATCTGCATCACTGGACTAATACGGCTACTCAAATTTACTTCTTTAACCCAAACAAAGATACCAGTTCCAAAGATGGTCAAAAGTGATGCCATCCTTCCAGTAGGGGAGGGAAAGGGGGGGGGGGGGGTTCATCTGTCCGAATTTGTGGAGGAATAAAAAGAATTCTCCTAGTCAGTTCTTTTCCTCATAACATATTCTTCCCTACTGGAATAGTCAAAAAACGCAATCGCCAATGGTAATAGATCATACGCTAAAAGATATAAATACAGCGAAACAAGCGTATAATGATCAATGTAACAAATCTTTATTGACATAAATGCACACGAACATTTAAAAGACATTAAAATACATGATGAAACAGAAAGGAGAGAAAGTACAAATGTCCAATGTAATGGGCATATACAGCCAGGGAACAACCAAAGGAAAATGAGGATAAGGAGGTCTAGTTAATGTCCAGCAGCAACATCATTGCTAATGTGCAAAGTGAATGCATATGTAAACGTAAGACTATAAGGTGCACACAAGGATGCACACCTTAGTAAATAGCAACATCTAGGGGACTACAGTTTGAGACCACTATACAGATGTTGCAAAACTACAACTCCCAGCATGCCCAGACAGCTGTCATGCTGGGATTTGTAGTTTTGCAACAGCTGGAGCATCAGTTTGGAGATCACTGTGCTGTGAACTGTGGCCCTCTAGATCTTGCAAAGCTACAACTCCCAGCATGCCCACATAGCAGTTTGCTGTCTGGGCATGCTGGCATTTGTAGTTTTGCAACATCTGGAGGTCCACAGTTTGGAAATCACTGTGCAGTGGTCTCTAAACTGTAGACCTTCAGATGTTGCAAAACTGCAAATCCCAGCATGCCCAAACAGCAAACAGCTGTCTCAGCATGCTGGGAGTTGTAGTTGCGTAACTCCAGCTGTTGCATAACTACATCTCCCAGCATGCACATTGACGATCAGTACATGCTGGGAGTTGTAGTTTTGCAACAGCTGGAGGCACACTGGTTGGAAAATACTGAGTTAGGTAACAGAACCGAACTGAAGGTTTTTCAACTAGTGTGCCTCCAGCTGTTGCAAAAGTACAACTCCCAGCGTGCACGGTCTGTCAGTGCATGCTGGGAGTTGTAGTTTTGAAACAGCTGAAGGTTTGCGCCCCCCCCCCCCCCCCCCCCCCCCCCCCCCATGTGAACGTACAGGGTACATTCACACGGGCAGGTTTACAGTGAGTTTCCTGCTTCAAGTATGAGCTGTGGCAAATTTTTTGCCGCAGCGCAAACTCCTAGCGGTGAGCTCACTGTAACCCGCCAGTGCGAATGTACCCTTAAACGGAACCAATCATCAGATTTTACCCTATATAACGCTTGACAAAGCGTTATATAGGGTAAAATCTTTATTTTCACCATTCCCGGGGGATGCTCCACCCCCAGGGATGGTGAAGATATGAAGTTATAAACTAGTCGCCGCCGCCGCCGTAAATAGTCACCTGGGAGGGGAGCTCTTCTCATCTACTCCCGTTCTTCGGCCAGGAGTGACGCCCCCTCCGCTTGATTGATGGGCCGCGTCATTGTTCCGCTCACTGAACGGACAGAACAGAGCGATGACTCGGCCCATCAATCAACCGAAGAACGGGAGTAGATGAGAAGAGCTCCCCGCTCAGGATTACTACTTACGGTGGTGACTAGTTTATTGCTTCATATCTTCACCATCCCTGGGGGCAGCAGTGTTTCCAAAACGGAGCCTCCAGCTGTTGCAAAACAGTGCACAAAAATTTACTGCTACTGCCGCCGTCTCCAGGAACCCCTGTTCCACTACCTCCCGGGAAGGTAGGCTGCAGCAAAGCAGGTGGCCTACCCCGGGCATGGTTGGCCCCTGAATTTCCACTTCTGCCACTATGCTGACTGCCAACCATGCTACCACCTTGCTGGCTCATCTGCTGCCTCACGGGCAACCTGCAACCCTCTTCTGCTGATGATGATGAAGCCTCCTCTACACCCGGCTCCCAAGTGCGATCGGCTTAATCATCATCGAGTTCTGTCTGCATGTCACTGATGTCCTCCTCAAGTTCCTCAACAGTGTATGATTCAGGACCCTGAATGCTGGAAACACCACCTCCCACATCACCCTCCTCATCAATAATTACCTGACTAGCATAGGAAGCGGCAGATGTCTCCTCCACTTCTTGGCTGGGCAGTAGCTGCTGACTGTCGTCTAATACATCTTCCTCACTGAATAGTGGTGCTGAACCCACTGCGTAAGATACTTCTTTAGGGGAGGGAACAGCATAGGACAGAGGCAATTTAGGGACATGGACTGGTCCCGGGCCATGCCAACTGAGGGTTGTGTCTGAGGAACCCACCGACTGTTGACTGGGGGTATCAGATGTTACTTGTGATTAAGTGGATGACAGTGTCAACCAATCGACAACGACAGATGGGTTGTCGGTAGAGACACGACCGGTAGCTGATACCGGGAGCTCAGGCCTCTCGCTACGACTCCTGCTGCCACTCGCCCCTAGTCTGCTGCGACCTCTGCCTGATAAATTTAGGCCTCTGCCACTCCTCTGAGCACGTCCTGGCACTTCTCTGCCTGACATACTTAGTGTGTATACAAGGGGAGTAAAATACGCTTCACTACACGCCTTTCACTGTATGTGGGCTTGTTGCAGATTAACAGCTACATCTAAAGTAGTGTACTTTTTTGAACCTATGTGGTATGCACATATGACCGAAAAAAAATGCTCTATAGTACACTTGGAAAACATATTTTCGTAACACACCAGCCAGTGGTTACTATTCCCTGGCCTTTCACTGTATGTAGGTTTGTTTAAGAATAACAGGTACAAAAAAAGCACACTACTTATTTGTAGGTATGTGGTATGCACATATGATAGAAAAAAAAGGCTCTATAGTACACTTGGAAAACTTATTTTTATACAACACCAACCAGTGATTACTTTTGCCTGGACTTTCCCAGTATCTAGACTTGTTACAGATTTACAGATAGAAAATAGTAGACTGCTTTGATGTAGGTATGTGGTATAAACTTATGAGGGCAGAAAAATGCGCTACAATGAGCCTAAAAACTCTGTTAGTTTTGTAAAACACCAGCCGGTGAGTACTAATGATTGGACTTTCACAGTATGTAGGCCATTGACAGATTAACAGGTACAAAATGGTACACTACTTAGATGTACGTATCCAGTATGCACTGATGAGGGCAGAAAAATGCGTTACAATACGCCTAAAAACTCTTGTCTTTTTGTAAAACACCAGCCGTGAGTAATTTTGCTTGGACTTTCACAGTATGTAGGCCTTTCACAGATTAACAGGTACAAGATGGTACAGTAATTAGACGTAGGTATGCACTGATGAGTGCAAAAAAATGCGCTGCAATATGCCAAAAAACTCTGTATATTTGTAAAACACCAGCCGGTGATTACTTTTGCCAGGACTTTCCCAGTATCTAGACTTTTTACAGATAAAAAATAGACTGCTTTGATGTTGGTATGTGGTATGCACGTATGAGGGCAGACAAATGCGCTACAGTCCGCTGAAAAAATTTTTCACAGCAGTATGACGCAACAGTGCAGCATCACAAAAAACAAAACAAAAAAAAAACTGGGATTAAACCCTAAACTGCACTCTGTCACAGTGTGTTAAGAATGGTGTGAACTGGTTTTTATACTGTCTACAGTCTAGTATAAGCAGCAGATGATTTCTTGTGGGAAAAAATACAAAGAATTGCGCTGAAAAATCTTTCCTGCCTCCTGTGATAAGGTTCATGAAGTTCAGGCAGCTTGTTGATATGTATGAGGCAATGAAATGCTGTCTGCTGAATGAAGTGACTGGGAGCTTAATGGCTGGCGTCAAAATCCTTCTCAGTGACAACAAGCACTTCACTACTCTGCCCACGACGCTGATGTAACTAGCAGTTGGCAGTGGAACGCTCCGGTATAATCAATTCAGCGTTTCTGTGTAACACGCAGTCCGTCCTATCCCTGCAGTGTATATGGCATGATATGAGCAGCCGCAAGATGGCTGCCGATTATATAGGGCTGTGACATCACAGGGGTCAATGAATGCTGATAGGCTGCATCCCGCATGTGATTCAGGGTCATCACCCTACCTCGCTTCCCGCCTCGCATTCCCGCCTTCCCAGCATCCCCTGCCCGATGTAATGATCTGCCATTTTTGGTGTCCTGGAGCATGGAACGCTGTAAAATGGAATTCAATGAAGCGATTCGCACGATAGAATCGCGGTGATATTTGCATTCGTTGCGAATCGAATAAATCCTGAAATTCGTAACCAATTCAGGTTCGTCTGCTTCGATTCGCTCATCTCTAATCACCATATTTAGCAGCCATATTGGATTGCGCAATTTTCTGTAAGCATAGGTTTCTCTGAAATTGCAGTTCAAAACAATATGAAAGGTAGCACACATGTTTGTGATCACTTTCTGTACCACTATTGATTACCAGATTTGGTGGCCATATTTGATTGTGCAATAATTTCCAAACATTATTTTCTCTGAAATTGCTCGTCAGACAGAAAATTTGCACACATGTTCGCGATCTCATTCTGTACCACTATTGATCACTAGATTTGGCAGCCATATTGGATTGTGCAGTATTCTGCAAAGTTTTATCTTAAATTACTGGTCAGAAACGTGCGAAAATTTGCACACATGTTCGCGATCACATTCTGTACCACATTTGATCACTTGGTTTGGCCGCCATATTGGATTGCGCAGTATTCTGCAAATATAATTCTTCCAAATAACTGGTAACAACAGTGCGAAAATTAGCACACATGTTCATGATGATGTTCTGTACCACAATTGATCATCATATATAGCGGCCATATTGGATTGCACAATATTCTGCAAAGTTTTAGTTTTCTCTAAAATTCTGGTCAGAACAGCGAAAATTAGCACACGTTTGTGATCACTTTCTGTACCACAATTGATCATTATATTTGGCAGCCATATTGGATTGCGCAATTTTCTGTAAACATAGTTTTCTCTGAAATTGCTCATCAGAACAATGTGAAAATGACCACACATGCTCGTGATCTCTTTCTGTACCACCATGAATCACATGATTAGGCCGCCATATTGGATGGCACAATATTCTACAAACATAGTTTTCTCTTAACCTCTTCAGGACGTGGGGCGTATGCATACGCCCTGCATCCCTAGTCCTTCAGGACGTAGGGCGTATGCATACGCTCACGTGGGAATTCCGGTCTCCGCCGCTTGCCGGTTGGGGACCTGACCGGGATGCCTGCTGGAATCATTCAGCAGGCCTCCTGGCACATCGCCAAGGGGGGCCTGAGCCAATTCAGACATGCGATCTTCTGCTATTCTGGGCTAATCTGGTCTCTGGTGACCCGATCACCCGGAAATAGGGATGATCGGAGTTGTCAGTGACACCCCCAATCAGCCTGCAGGATAGGAGCGAGGTCGCAGTGCTGCGATCTCCTCCTATCCCCTGCCATTAGTCAGAACTGAGTTCTGACCATTGGCAGCGCAGGACAGGGGGTTGCCATGGAAGCCCCCCGTTCTGCCCACCCCTGGATGTTGGGCAGAATGGGGGGGAGAAGATGGAGACTGGTACCTTACCTGAAGATGGCGTGGGGACCGAAGATCATCGTGGAGACTGCAGAGATCCCCGCTCAGGTAGGGAAATGACAGTGGAGGGGGCTGGGAAATGAAAGTGAAAGTAAAGCGATCTTTACTGTGGCAACCACTAGGAAGGCCGAACAGCAACTCCCAGCCAAAGGCCGTCTGGGCAGGCTGGGAGTTGTAGTTTTGCAACATCTGGAGGGTCACAGTTTGGAGACCACTGTTACAGTGGTGCCCAAACGGTAGCCCTCCAGATGTTGCCAAACTACAACTCTCAGAATGCCTAGACTTGCCCAGGCATGCTGGGAGTTGTAGTTCTGTAACATCTGTCCCTTCAGATTTTGCAATTTTCATGACATTTTTGAAAATTGCTGCTCTACTTTGAAGCCCTCTAATTTTTTCAAAAAGTAAAAATATGTCCATTTTATGATGCCAACATAAAGTGGACATATTGTATTTGTGAAGAAAAATAAAATTTATTGTGAATATCCATTTTCCTTACAAGCAGAGAGCTTCAAAGTTAGAAAAATGCAAAATTTTCTAAATTTTAATGAAATTTTTTGATTTTTCACCCAAAAAGGATGAAAGTAACGCCGAAAATTTACCACTAGAGATGAGCGAATTTACAGTAAATTTGATTAGTCGCGAACTTCTCGGCTCGGCAGTTGATGGCTTTTCCTGCATGAATTAGTTCAGCTTTCAGGTGCTCCCGTGGGCTGGAAAAGGTGGATACAGTCCTAGGAGACTCTTTCCTAGCACTGTATCCACCTTTTCCAGCCCACCGGAGCACCTGAAGGCTGAACTAATTTACGCAGGATAAGTCATCAACTGCCGAGCCGAGAAGTTTGTGACGAATCGAATTTACTGTAAGTTCGCTCATCTCTATTTACCACCAAAATAAAGTAGAATATGTCACGAAAAAACAATCTCCGAATCAGAATATTCGGTAAAAGCGTTTGAGTTATTAATGCGTAAAGTGATGGTAGTCAGAATTGCGAAAAAAGGCTGCGTCCTTAAGGGGTTAAATTAATGGTAAGAAGAATGTGAAAATTAGCAAACAGGTCCATGATCACCTTGTCCACCATCTGGGGTCATAGCAATCCTATGCTATACCCTGGCTGTGCAGCTTGGGCACCTGTATCGTTGCTTGCAGTTATATTTATTATTATTATTCCTCTGCAAATTTCAAATGCTTATATTTCCTGCACTATTACGCCGAAAAACATGTGGCTTTGCATAGTGGTAGACCTGTGAGTTGTGCATAATCTTATGCAATATAAAGGTCATAGGTCACATTGTAAGGCCGCCATCTTGGTTTTTGTGTCAATTTTTACACTATTTAAAAATCTCTACCATTGCGCAAAGAAACATACATTTTTAAATAACTAAAGGTCATGGGTCACATGAGCTGGCAGCAATCTTGTTTTAAGTGACAATATTCAGTTCTATATGCAAAGACATGTCTTTCTGAAACCATTAACTCCTTAAGGACTCAGCCCATTTTTCCTCCATGCCTTCTAAAAATCATAACTTATACAGTGGTCCCTCAACATACGATGGTAATCCGTTCCAAATGAACCATCTTTTGTTGAAACCATCGTATGTTGAGGGATCCGTGCAATGTAAAGGATTTGTATAAGTGATTATATACAGGACCATATGGCGGTAGATATCAGCTATACACAGGATGTGTATACCATATAAGTGATTACAGTTACATTTTGGGACTCACAATTACGTATTTTCTGATCAGCGGCGTCCACTTTCCTTTTCTTTTCCGTCTGGATAAGACCGCCATGTGGATCTCTTAACATCTGCAGGAAAAACATGTCAGACTCTGCATTTTTCCAGTGCCCTCCCCTCCTCTACACAATCTTTCCATCTATAGGCCCACAAACTGTAATAATGCCCTCCTTGGTGTCCTGCACAGTAAACGGGCAGGTAGGTAGGTAGCCAGGTAAATAGGTAACTAGGTAGGTAGATCAGGAAGCCAGATATGTAGGTAGGTAGGGGACTGCAACTCCTGGCATACACACACACATATAACAGGGACTACAACTCCTGGCATACACACACATAACAGGGACTACGACTCCTGGCACACACACACACATAACAGGGACTACAACTCTTGGCATACACACACATAACAGGGACTACAACTCTTGGCATACACACACACACACATAACAGGGACTGCAACTCCTGACACACACACACACACACACACACACACACACACACACATACACACATAACAGGGACTACAACTCTTGGCATACACACACATAACAGGGACTGCAACTCCTGGCATACACACACATAACAGGGACTACAACTCTTGGCATTACACACACACATAACAGGGACTACAACTCCTGGCATACACACACACATAACAGGGACTACAACTCCTGGCATACAAACACACATAACAGGGACTACAACTCCTGGCATACACACACACATAACAGGGACTACAACTCTTGGCATACACACATAACAGGGACTACAACTCGACTACAACTCTTGGCATACACACACATAACAGGGACTGCAACTCCTGGCATACACACATAGCAGGGACTGCAACTCCTGGCATACACACACACATAACAGGGACTGCAACTCCTGGCATACACACACACATAACAGGGACTACAACTCCTGGCATACGCACACACATAACAGGGACTACAACTCCTGGCATACGCACACATAACGGCGACTACAACTCCTGGCATACACACACATAACGGCGACTACAACTCCTGGCATACACACACATAACAGCGACTACAACTCCTGGCATACACACACATAACAGGGACTACAACTCCTGGCATACACACACATAACATGGACTACAGCTCCTGGCATACACATAACAGGGACTACAACTCCTGGCATACACACACACATAACCGGGACTACAACCCCTGGCATACACACACACACACACACATAACAGGGACTACAACTCCTGGCATACACACATAACAGGGACTACTACTCCTGGCATACACACACACACACATAACAGGGACTACAACTCCTGGCATACACACACACATAACAGGAACTACAACTCCTGGCATACACACACATAACAGGAACTACAACTCCTGGCATACACACACACATAACAGGGACTACAACTCCTGGCATACACACACACATAACAGGGACTACTACTCCTGGCATACACACACATAACAGGGACTACTACTCCTGGCATACACACACACACACATAACAGGGACAACCACTCCTGGCATACGCACACATAACAGGGACAACAACTCTTGGCATACACACACAACAGGGACTATAACTTCTGGCATACACACACACACACACACACACACACACACACACAACAGGGACTACAACTCCTGGCATACACACACACACAACAGGGACTACAACTCCTGGCATACACACACACATAACAGGGACTACATCTCCCCCGCCCCCCCCCCCCTCCTTGCACACATAAAAATCATCCCCAGTCAGAGATTTATTCCCTAGTCCCTGCAGTGTATACATCAGAACTCAGGCAGGGGAGATGAAGAGCACTGCTTTGGCTTCTTTCTCCCCGTACAGACCTGCGTCCTCCAAGGGGAGGGGAGATGCGGGAGCCGTGCTCCTCCTCTCTCCCCCTGCTCTGGCTTTTCTCTCCCCGTGCAGACCTGCGTCCTCCTGAGCTCAGCCCAGCCCGAGTTCAGGGAGGCAGGGAGGGGGCGTGTACTCTCTCCCTGTGCAGACCTGCATCCTCCCGAGCTCAGTGAGGGGAGATGAGGGAGGGGGCGTTTACCTCCTCTCTCTGCTTTCTCTGCCATCCCCCAGCTCTAGCTTCGGATATCTTTGGAGAGCTTGGGGAGGAGTAGATGAGAGTCTGCAAGGGAGCGCAAGTTTGCCCCTCACACCGGCTCTGTAGTGAATGCGCAGGCACAGATGGAAGACTGTGATTGGCCAGGGGCGTTTGCACA
Source organism: Hyla sarda (assembly GCF_029499605.1). Taxonomy (NCBI): domain Eukaryota; kingdom Metazoa; phylum Chordata; class Amphibia; order Anura; family Hylidae; genus Hyla; species Hyla sarda. The sequence goes on from NC_079193.1 coordinate 122,877,644, forward strand.
GCCCAGCGAATCGCAGCTGTGCAAATGAAGATGCCATGAATATGAAAACTATGGGAGTGACCCAGAGGAGGCTAGGGGGGCCAGCAGAGAGCGTGGAGGATGATTACAAAGTTGATGTTTCATTACCAAAATGGCCGCGGCAAGCAGAATGAATAGGGGACGAAATTCATCATTGAGAAACCCAGGCTGTACTTCCAGATTTCGGAAACTCGAGGATGCGTGCATATTACTGAGTGGAGGTAATTAACAATGTTATATAATTTAGGATTATCTTTTAAATGGTCCAAAAAACTTTTGCTCTGGAGTAATCCTTTAAGGATTGCTTCAGTGGGTATCACACTTCCATGGAGTACTAAATTTATCATCCTTTTCCCTCATTTTAATTTCCCAGAATTCTACTCCAATGTACCAGTCCAGAGTACATTGTCTTCCAAATTTTAAACCCAACCCCTCCCCCCCCCCCCCAAAAAAAAAAAAAAATAATAAAAAACTCATTCATAAAACCCCTGATTAATATCTCTACTTTCCTAGGGGGTTTACAGTTTGTAATTTACTCACATGTGGGTGTTCCTTTCTTGAATTTTCCTTTGTATGTAACTGAAGAGTTCTCATGAGCCCTGTCGTATTTTCAGGCAACAATTCGGAGTCACATGTTAGTAGTTCACAGAATGATTAAACCCTACAGGACCCATGACTTAACGTTACGTCCCGATACCCTGGGTCTTAAGAACCAAGGACGTACAGTTACGTCATGGGCAGTTCTGGTCCCCGCCGGGCAGGGATGGGACCGGGATGCCTGCTGAAATCATTCAGCAGGCTTCCCGTGCAAATGCCCAGGGGGGTCATTAGACCCCCCCATGTCGCAAATTTTTGGCGATTTTTGGCAAGGTGATCGGGGGTGTATGATACACCCTCTATCACCCACTGTATCTATGGGGAGGTGGCAATTTCGCCACCCCCCCAGGATCGCTGCTATTGGCTGGACGATCGTCCAACCAATAGCAGCCGGCAGGGGAGGAGTTAACAGCATCCTCCTGCAGCTCCCGCGGCTGGGTTCAGTCAGCGGTCAGAGCTGATGGAGGAAGCCGGGGACCCCCCCTCTGCCGAGATCGGAGCCCCCAGAGAAGAAAAGAAGCCCCCCATAGATCAGGGAAAGCATACTGCCCAGGGAAAGGTAGGGTAAATAATAAAAAATAAAGTTAAAAAAAATAAAAATAAAAATTCCCCCTCCCTGACCCCCTAATAGGTCCACAAGGGTCTTCTGCAGTTTTTCAGTGTGACCCGGGCCCTATTAGGGGTTCAGGGTGCTGCATTAGCCCCCCCATTTTTTGGCTGCAGCATTTTTCCCCCCCCCATACAACTTATATAGAGTATACACCAAGCACACACACAGTACATAACACCCCCCCCCCCCCCCCCCCCCCGTCACCGTAGAAAAAAGACGATGGCTCGCCGGGCATTTTCGGTAGCGGAGGCATACGCTTTTCTTGCCTCAGACTCTGAATCTGTCAGTGAGGGCAATGAAGATCCAACATTACTGTGTTCTTCATCGTCCTCCTCATCATCTAGTAGTGATGATGAGCCCCCTGCACGGCGGCAGAGACGCCGCCAGGCGAGGCCACGCACCCCCCCATGATAGTGGCCCAGTGGCCGGCACTAGTGCGAGTGGTGATGCCGCTCGTACTAGGAGTCAGACCCCCCAGACAAGTTTACCGGAGCCCCCTTCTGGTGAACCTGTCTGGAGACCCCCAGAGGGTTATCAGCCACGGGTTCCGGAGTTTGTTGGCGACTCCAGAATCCGGATTGACAATTCTGGATTCACTGAAATTGACTATTTCAGTTATTTTTTCAGTGACCGTTTTGTCAATCACATGGTGGAGCAGACAAATCTGTACGCTAGGCAGTTCATTGTCCACCACCCTGATTCTTTTTTGGCCAGGTCCAATGAATGGTGCGCCATTGATGCAGCAGAAATGAGGACATTTTGGGGCCTCTTGCTGCATATGGGCCTGGTCAAAAAGCCCAGTGTCACAGTACTGGAGCGGGGACATCCTATTCCAGACCCCGCTTTACAGTATGGTTATGGCACGGAGGCGGTTCGAAGCCATTTGGAAATGCCTGCATTATGCAGATAATGCGGCATGTCCACCCCGAGGTGATCCCGCCTATGACCGGCTTTACAAAATGAGGCCGGTCATCTATCACTTAGGGGCCAAATTTTTGGAGGCCTATGTACCCCTCAGGGGGCTCTCGGTTGATGAGTCTCTTATCAGTTTTAAGGGGAGACTCATCTTCCGCCAGTATATTCCCTCAAAGCGGGCGCGATATGGCGTGAAGCTCTATAAACTTTGTGAGAGTACCTCCAGGTACACTCTCAAGTTTATAGTGTATGAGGGACGAGATTCCCATATTGAACCCCCAGATTGTTCCCCCACTTTGGGTGTTAGTGGGAAAATCGTTTGGGAGCTTGTGCACCCATTGCTGGATAAGGGTAACAACGTGTACGTGGACAACTTTTATACCAGCATCCCTCTCTTCACATCCCTTGCCGCCAGATCCACGTCCGCTTGTGGGACCGTGCGGAAAAACCAGAGAGGCCTCCCTCTAAATTTTATTAAGACACCTATTCCCAAGGGTGAGTCCCATGCCCTTGCCCATGAAAACCTCTTGCTGGTTAAGTATAAGGATAAGAGGGATGTCCTTATACTGACCACTATTCATGGCAACGGCACCACAACATCGGTCCCTGTGCAAGGTACCACAACATCGGTCCTCAAGCCCGATTGTATTCTGGACTACAATCGGTATATGGGGGGAGTTGATCTTTCTGATCAAGTCCTCAAGCCATATAACACCATGCGGAAAACACGGGTATGGTACAAGAAAGTTGCGGTCTACATGGTACAGGTTGCCATGTACAACTCTTTTTTTGTACTGTCCCAGTACGCTGGCAACACAGGGACATTCCTCCAGTTCCAAGAAGAAGTCCTAAAGGTCCTGATCTTTGTCGACCGAGAAAGAGCAGGCCGGACTTCCCAAGGAACTGAAGTAATAGGTGCCAGGATCGTCCCAGGCCAACACTTTCCAGGTGAGGTCCCCCACACTGGAAAGAAGGGACGAGCCCAGAAAAGATGCAGTGTGTGTTACAAGAGGGGGATTCGGAAGGACACCACCACTCAATGTGACACTTGCCCAGATAATCCGTGCCTCTGCATTAAGGATTGCTTCAGGGAGTATCACACTTCCATGGAGTTCTAAATTTTCCCTCTTCATTTTAATTTTCCACAATTTGACCCAAATGTACAAAGTCCAGAGTACATTCCAAGTTTTAACCCCATAAAACCACTAAATTGCCCAAAAAATATTTTATCCCCCCCAAAAAAAAAGACCTCTGGGGGTATTTTTTTTTAATAAAAAATGGTTCATGGGTCACTGAGTCACTATCATCCGGGACTGTTTATGTTGCCTCAAATGCGCAGCGCTCTCTCTCCACCTGAGCGGGGTGCGCATTTGAGGCAACAAGTTAGGGACGGTCACACATATCACATTCCAGAATGATGATTCAGAGCATAGGGTTTGGGGCGGGCATAGTTTTTTGTTTTGGCTATGCTCTGGGTCATCATTCTGGGAACATAATCTGTTTTATAATTTTATGACCCACTGTACCCCATTTTAGTTACTCAGTTATTTACCCCATGTAATGCCCCTTGAGGGCGGGGAGGGGGTCCCACTGTTCTGGTTCCATAGGAGAAAGCCAAAGCTCAAGGACCCTGACTGATCTCCGGCGCACCTGAGACCGGTGTGCACGCTGTTTACGCCCAGACATGAGGTATGTCCGTACTCCAAAGAAATGTATTTACACATTTACAATAACATTTTCTCCTTTTACCACTTGTAAAAATGAAAAATTTGGGGTAACCCCAGCATTTTAGTGTAAAAAAAAATAACATTTTTCATTTTCACTTTATCTGCGTATAACACGCACTTTTTAGGCTAAAATGTTTAGCCTAAAGTCTATGTGCGTGTTATACGCCGATACACTCCCAGGAAAGGCAGGGGGAGAGAGGCCGTCGCTGCCCGCTTCTCTCCCCCTGCCTTTCCTGGGGTCTAGAGCCCTGCTGCCGGCCCTTCTCTCCCCCTAGCTATCGGCGCCGCTGCCCGTTCTGTCCCCCTGCCCCACTGCCGGCACCGATATTTTCTGGGTATTTTCTGGGTATTTTCTGCTATTAACGCTTGCAAAAATGTGAAATTTGGGGGGGAAACACACATTTTAGTGAAATTTTTTTTTTTTGATTTACATATGCAAAAGTCGTGAAACCCCTGTGGGGTATTAAGGCTCACTTTATTCCTTGTTACGTTCCTCAAGGGGTCTAGTTTCCAAAATGGTATGCCATGTGTTTTTTTTTTTTTTGCTGTTCTGGCCCCATAGGGGCTTCCTAAATACGACATGCCCCCCAAAAACCATTTCAGAAAAACATACTCTCCAAAATCCCCTTATCGCTCCTTCGCATCTGAGCCCTCTACTGCGCCCGCCGAACAGTTTGCATAGACATATGAGGTATGTGCTTACTCGAGAGAAATTGGGCTACAAATACAAGTATAAATGTATTCTCCTTTTACCCCTTGTAAAAATTCAAAAATTGGGTCTACAAGAACATGCAAGTGTAAAAAATGAAGATTGTGAATTTTCTCCTTCACTTTGCTGCTATTCCTGTGAAACACCTAAAGGGTTAAAACGCTGACTGAATGTCATTTTGAATACTTTGGATTGTGCAGTTTTTACAATGAGGTCTTTTATAGGGTATTTCTAATATGAAGACCCTTCAAATCCACCTCAAACCTGAACTGGTCCCTGAAAAATAGTGAGTTTGAAAATTTTGTGAAAAATTGCTTCTGAACTTTGAAGCCCTCTGGTGTCTTCCAAAAGTAAAAAAAACGTCAATTTTATGATGCAAACATAAAGTAGAAATATTGGAAATGAGAATAAAAAAAAATGTATTTGGAATATCCATTTTCCTTCTAAGCAGAGAGCTTCAAAGTTAGAAAAATGCAAATTTCTCTATTTTTTCATCAAATTTGGGGATTTTTCACCAAGAAAGGATGCAAGTATCGACAAAAATTTACCACCATGTTAAAGTAGAATATGTCACGAAAAAACAATCTCGGAATCAGAATGATAACTAAAAGCATTCCAGAGTTATTAATGTTTAAAGTGACAGTGGTCAGAATTGCAAAAAACGCTCAGGTCCTAAGGTGTAAAATGGCCTGGTCCTTAAGTGGTTAAGCAGAGCATATGTTGAAAATTGCAATTTTCTAAATCTACCCTTCATTCGTTCCTGGAAAATAAGTTTAGGAAACACCTGTGCGTTCAAAATGTCCTCTTTACCCCTATACCAATTCCTTTGGGGGGGATGCTTTCTGTAATGGTGTCACATGTGGGTGTTTCTTTTTTGTATGCTCCTCTGAATGTATATAAGTCAGCTACTGATATGCCATGAGCCTCAAACACAAACAGACCTCTTTGACTTCTGAGCCTTGTTGTGCACCCGCCCTGCATGTTACCCCAAATGTGGATGTATTTCCATAGTCAGGAGAAAAAGCCCTCCAAAGTTTTTAATCAAATTTCTCCCATTTCCCCTTGTGAAAATGATAAAAATTGGGTAACCCCTACATTTTAGTGTAAAAAATCTAATTTTTGATTTTACGGCCCACTGTTCAAAAAACCTGTTAGGTGTAAGTACTCAGTGTACCCCTTGTTACCTTCCAGGAGGGGTGTAGTTTCAAAATTGTGGTCACTTGCCTGGGTTTTTTTGTTGTTGTTTTTTTTAGATTTTATGTCAGAACCTTCTGCCGTTGCAGTGCAAATCACCACTTTAGGCCTCACTCCTAAGTCTCACTCCTAAGTCCTATTTTGCACTCGCAGAGGGCTTTTCATCCATATATGGTGTATTTCCTTATTCTGGAGAAATTGGGCTACAAATTTTGTGTGGCTTTTTTTCTATTGCTACTTGTGAAAATTTGAGTTAATACAAGCAATTCAGTGTTTAAAAATTAAATTTTTCACTTTTACGGCACACTGTTCAAAAAACCTGTTAGGTGTGAGTACTTATTGTAAACCTTGTTACGTTCCTGAAGGAATGTAGTTTCTAAAATGGTGTCACATGTGGGGGGTTTCTGCTGTTCTGGCACAATGAGGGCTTTGTAAATGCACATGGCTCCCGACTTCAATTCCAACAAACTTCTCTCTCTCCAAAAGCCCAGTGGCGCTCCATCTATTCTGAACATTGCAGTGCGCCCGCAGAGCACTTTACATCCACATATGTGGCATTTTCTTTCTCAGGTGAAATTGCACTACACATTTTGGGGGGCTTTTCACCTATTACCCATGTGAAAATGAAACATTTGGGGTAACACGATCATTATAGTGTTAAGTAAAATGTTTCCTTTTTTTCGCCCCACTGTTCAAAAAACCTATGAGGTGTTATTACTCACTTTAACCCTTGTTACGTACTTTGAGTGATGTAGTTTCCGAAATGTTGTCACGTGGGGACTTTCCGCTCTTCTTTCACCATGGGAGCATTGTAAATGCACATGGCCCCCGACTTCAATTTCAACAAAATTCTCTCTCCAAAAGCCCAATGGCATTTCTTCTGATCTGAAACCTGTAGTGCGCCAGCAGGGCACTTTACGTCTACACATGGGGCCTTTTCTTAATCAGGAGAAATTGGGCTTCAAATATTGGGTACCATTTTCTCCTTTTACACAATGTGAAAATGAATAATTTGGCGTAACACCATAATTTTTGTGTTTAAAAATCAAATTTTTCACTTTTACGGCCTACTTTTCAAAAAACCTAAAAAGCTTTTAAGGTGTAAGTAGAGGGGTGTAGTTTCCTTGAGGGGTGTAGTTTCCAAAATGGTGTCACATGTGGGGGGTTTCTGCTGTTCTGGCACAATGGGGGGTTTTGTAAACTCATATGGCCCCAGACTTCAATTCCAGCTTAGTTTTTTCTCCAAAAGTCCAATGGCGCTCCTTCTGTTCTGAGACCTGTAGTGCGCCAGCAGAGCACTTTACCTCCACATATGGGGTATTTCCTTACTCGGAATAAATTGGGCTTAAAATTTTGGGGTCCATTTTCTCCTATTACTCTATGTGAAAATGAAAAATTTGGCGTTACACCATCATTTTAGTGTTAAAAATCTAATTTTTCATTTTCTCGTCTAAGTTCAACCCATCATGTTAAGGTTCACTGTACCCCTTATTACGTTCCTTGAGGGGTGTAGTGTCCCAAAAGCCATGACAGCAAAGTTCACTCTCCAAAATCCCACAGTTTCTCATTCCCTCTTGAGCCATGTTGCGAGAGCACTTTACATCAACATATGAGGTATTTCCGCACTCAAGAGAAATTGGGCTACCAATTTTAGGAGTTTTTTTTTCTCCCTATACCCTTTGTAGAAATGAAAAAATTGGGCTACATGAACATGTTAGTGTAAAATAATTTTTTGATTTTAGATTTTTTTCCTCCACTTTGCTGCTATTCCTGTGAAACACCTAAAGGGTTAACAAACTTTCTGAATGTCATTTTGAATACTTTGCATTATAGAAACTACACCCCTCATTCAATAATGGGGTATGTCTCACAGAAATACCCCTCAAATCCACTTCAAACTGAACTCGTCCCTGAAAATCAGATTTTGAATTTTTAGGAGATTTTTCACCAAGAAAGGATGCAATGAGAATGAAAAGTAAAAGCATCCCAGAGTTATTAACCCTTTCCAGCAGAATGACTTATATAAATGTCAGGTTATGCTGGTAGTTTGCACATCCTGAAGTCTTTACAGTGACCCCCTGACCTACGATGGCCCTGACAAACGATCATTTCAACATACGATGGCCTCTCAGAGGCCATCGCATGTTGAAGGCAGCATCAACATACGATGCTTTTGTATGTTGGGGCCTTCGCATAAACGGCTATCCGGCAGCGCAGACTGCTTCAGCTGCCACCGGATAGCCGTTTACGGAGCCCCGTGTGGTCCGCTGACTATCACTTACCTGTCCTCAGGGCTCCGTCGCATCCTCTTCGGTAACCCCAGCATCGTCAGCACTCTCAATCTTCGTCATCTCACGTCGCTGCGCACGCCGTCCCGTCATCCAATAGGACGTGATGACGGTGACGGAGAGAAAGGATGCCAGGGAAGCAGAGGCCTTGCTGAAGCATCGGGGACACCCCGGGGACACGGCGACAGTGATGGAAGGCGACATCCAGAGCAGCGGTGACGGTCCGGAGCAGCGGGAACACGTGAGTATAACCTTCAATACCAGTGGTCTTCAACCTGCGGACCTCCAGATGTTGCAAAACTACAACTCCCCGCATGCCTGGACAGCCTTTGGGCATGCTGGGTGTTGTAGTTTTGCAACATCTGGAGGTCTGCAGGTTGTAGACCACTGTCCTATACTTTACATTGCACGGATCCCTCAACATACAATGGTTTCAGCAAACGATGGTCCATTTGGAACGGATTACAATGCTTATGTTGAGTGACCACTGTATAAGTCATTCAGTTAATCCAGCGATGCTCGGCATTGGACGGATTACCAGGCAGAAGTCCCGCTTTTACCATCTGTGAATGGTCCTGGTCAGTGATCACTGTGATTGGTTCCTGTGGACCAATCACAGTGTCTCAGCTGACTGCGGGGTTAAAGTTCAAATCCCATGCTCTGCCCGCCCCTAGATGTCCTGGCAGAGCGGGGGGAAGATGACCTCGAGAGCTGCGGGGGGATATTCCACAGGGTCGGCGCAGGTGGGGGGGACCGGCAGGCAAGTGGAGGAGGCAGTGTCTGCATCAGAGGCAGCAGTGAAGATCACTGTAAAGTGATCTTCACTGCTGCTTCTAGGAGTTTCAAAACTTCAACTCCAAGCATACCTCGACTGCCCAGGCATGCTGGGAGTTGTAGTTCGGCAACATCTGAAGGGCCAGATGTTACAGAACTACAACTCCCACCTGTGCAGTGGTCTCAAATCTGTGCTCTTCCAGACGTTGCAAAAACTACAACTCTCAGCATGCCCAGACAGTCCAGGTATGCTGAGAGTTGTAGTTCTGTAACATCTGGCCCTTCAGATGTTGCCAAACTACAACTCCCAGCATGCCTGGGAAGTCTGGGCATGCCTGGAGTTGAAGTTTTGCAACATCTGGAGGGCTACAGTTTGGACACCATTACACAGTGGTCTCCAAACTGTTCTCCTCCAGTTGTTGCAAAACTACAACTGCCAGCATGCCCTTCAGCTGTCTGGGCATGCTGGGAGTTGTAGTTTTGCAACCACTAAAGGCACACTGGTTGGGAAACATTGTCTGTTTACTAACTGAGTGTTTCCCAACCTGTGTGCATCCAGCTGTTGCAAAACTACAACTCCCAGCATGCACTGACAGACCGTGCATACAGTCAGTTGTAGTTTTACAACAGCTGGAGGCACACGGGTTTGGAAATACTAAGTAACAATCTCTGTGTTTTGCAACCAGTGTGCCTCCAGCTGTTGGATAACTACAACCCCTATTATGCACGGACAGCCAAAGGGCATGCTGAAATTTGTAGTATGCCTCCAGCTGTTGTATCAATACAAGTCCCAGCATGCCCTTCTGCTGTCACTGCATGCTGAGCATTGTAGTTTTGCAACAGCTGGAGTTTTGCCTCCCCTCCTCCATGTTAATGTATAGGGAACATTCATATGGGTGGGGGTTAACAGCAAGTTTCTCACTGCAAGTTTGAGATGCAGCAAATTTTCCACTGTGAATCCCCGCCCGTGTGAATGTACCCTAAAAACACTACACTACACAAAATAAAGGGTAAAACACTACATATACACATACCCCTACACAGTACCCCCCCCCAAATAAAAATGAAAAACATCTGTTTTCCAAAACGGAGCCCTCAACAGCTGGAGGCACACGGGTTTGGAAACACTAAGTAACAATCTCTGTGTTTTGCAACCAGTGTGCCTCCAGCTGTTGGATAACTACAACCCCTATTATGCACGGACAGCCAAAGGGCACGCTGAAATTTGTAGTATGCCTCCAACTGTTGTATCAATACAAGTCCCAGCATGCCCTTCTGCTGTCACTGCATGCTGAGCATTGTAGTTTTGCAACAGCTGGAGTTTTGCCTCCCCTCCTCCATGTTAATGTATAGGGAACATTCATATGGGTGGGGGTTAACAGCAAGTTTCTCACTGCAAGTTTGAGATGCAGCAAATTTTCCACTGTGAATCCCCGCCCGTGTGAATGTACCCTAAAAACACTACACTACACAAAATAAAGGGTAAAACACTACATATACACATACCCCTACACAGTCCCCCCCCCCCCCAAATAAAAATGAAAAACATCTGTTTTCCAAAACGGCGGAGCCCTCAACTGTTACAAAACAACAACTCCCAGTATTGCCAGACCGCCATTGACTGTCCAGGCATGCTGGAAGTTTTGCAACATTTCGGAGCCCTCTCTTATTTCAAGGCAACAGTTTAGTGCCACATATGGGGGGGGGGGGGGGGGGGGGGGTATTTCTGTACTTTGGAGAAATTGCCTGCAAATTTTGGGGGGCTTTTTCTCCTTTTACCCCTTATGAAAAGGTAAAGTTAGGGTCTACTCCAGCATGTTATTGTAAAAAAAAAAAAAAAAAAAAATGGTGTTGCTCCATACTCTTTATTTTCACAAGAGGTAGAAGGAAAAAAAGACTCCCAAAATTTGTAACACAATTTCTCCTAAGTACGGAAATACCCCATATGCGGATGTAAAATGCTCTGCAGGCGCATAACAGGTCTCAATGTGTACATCACATTGATCGTTACAGCTGTTCTGACATAAACACAAAAAGAAAAAAATACACCCACATGTGACCCCATTTTGGAAACTAAACCCCTTAAGGAACGTAACAAAGGGTATAGTAAGCCTTAAAGAGTACCTGTCATCAACAAAAACTTTTAATATGATGTTCATAATCATTAATGAAGAGATATTATTATATATCTTCATTAAAAAATATTAATATTTATACCAGTTTTTTCATTTTATACTTTTGGCCACTAGGGGTCACTCTTCTATGCCTGGTCTGCAAGCAGCATCCTATGCTTTTCATAGTAAGTATACAGCTTTTAGGACTAATGCTGAAGGGCTCTGGTCCTTCCACGGGAAGTTCAGTATTCTCAGCTCAGGATTCGCTCCCAGCCTGTGAGCTACAAGCCTGCACATACCTCTCATATAACAGCCAGTCACCTCCCCCTCCCCCCTGCTCTGTGTTCTCCCTGCCCCTCACCACACATTCTTATACATTGTATTATCTCACTGCACTCCCTGCTCTGTGCCCCTCCCCCCTGACATTCATCTTAATCACTGCCTCTGTAATTGCTCCCTCAGCCCCTGGTTCTCAGCATTGACTTTTTAGTGCAGAGAGACACAGGAGTCTCTCAATCCTGTGTCTCTCAATCCATCCACTGTACTTAGTCTGTATGCACACTGCAGAGCAGTGTTTCCCAACCAGGGTGCCTGTCTCTCTCTCTCCTGTCTCTCTCAATCCATCCACTGTACTTAGTCTGTATGCACACTGCAGAGCAGTGTTTCCCAACCAGGGTGCCTCCAGCTGTTGCAAAACTACAACTCCCAGCATGTCACGACAGCTGTTGGCTGTCTGGGAGTTGTAGTTTTGCAACAGCTGGAGGTGCCTTGGTTGGGAAACACTGCTGCAGAGGGAGAGCAGCATACAGGAAGACTGGCAGAAGCAGAGCCCCAGCCAGGCTTCATGTGACATCATGCCTGCTGGGACCCGCCTCCTTCCACCCCTCAGAAAGACAGTGCTCCTGAGCTAATGAAGAGGGATGAAAAAAGGTATTTCCACAGTGTTTTAAACCTCAATAAACACAGGGATAGGCATAGTTAGAGAAAGGGACAGATGGGAAGGGGGATCAGGGAAAGTTTAGATGATGACAGGTACTCTTTAAAGGGGTATTCCAGGCCAAAACTTTTTTTTATATATCAACTGGCTCCGGAAAGTTAAACAGATTTGTAAATTACTTCTATTAAAAGATCTTAATCCTTCCAATAGTTATTAGCTTCTGAAGTTGAGTTGTTGTTTTCTGTCTAACTGCTCTCTGATGACTCACGTCCCGGGAGCTGTGCAGTTCCCATGGGGATATTCTCCCATCATGCACAGCTCCCGGGACACGGCATCATCATTGAGCAGTTAGACAGAAAACTTCAGAAGCTAATAACTAATGGAAGGATTAAGATTTTTTTAATAGAAGTAATTTACAAATCTTTTTAGCTTTCCGGGGCTAGTTGATATATATAAAAAAAAGGTTTTGCCTGGAATACCCCTTTAACTACCCACAGGTGTTTGAAGATTTTTTTTGGGTGTTATCCCAAATTTGTCATTTTCACAAGGGGTAATAGGAAAAGAGCACCCCCCAAAAAAATTTGTAACACCATTTGTCCTGAGTATATAAATACCCCATATGTGGATGTAAAGTGCTCTGCTGGCACACTACAGGGCTCAGAAGAGAAGGCGCGCTCTTAATGCACCTATCACTGGGGAGGAACTTTTAGAGGTTCTCAAATCCCTGCCTGCTGGTCGCTCCCCGGGCCCTGACGGGTTTACATATTTGTACTAGAAGACTTTCTCCTCTATTCTTGTTCCTAAGCTTGTCCCTCTTTTCAATTCTTGAAAAGAGTCCTTTTTACATTCCCTGATTACCTTGATACCAAAACCCGGTAAGGATCCACATGATTGCTCCAGTTATCGGCCTATTGCCCTTCTTAATTCGGATTTGAAATTGTTCTCTAAGTGTTGGCAGTTAGACTCTGTGCTTTTCTCCCGTCTCTCATCCATAAGGATCAGGTTGGGTTTATTCCCTGCCGTCAGGGCGGTGACAACACCAGGAGGGTAATAGCTCTCGTTGACTTAGTCAATCGTAGATCTGAGCAGGCTCTTTTTCTTAGCCGGGATGCCGAGAAGGCCTTTGATAGATTGGGATGGCCTTTTCTCTTTGCCACTCTTCAGAAATTTGGTATTACGGGCAATGTTTTAACTGCACTGCGGGGTCTTTACTCTTCCCCCACTGCTTCTCTTAAGCTTCCCCATGCACCCTCCCCAACCTTCCCTCTGCTGAATGGTACTCGTCAGGGTTGTCCGCTGTCCCCCTTGGTCTTTGCCCTCTGCATTGAGCCCTTGGCCGCCATGATTAGGAGGGACCCGGACATCACTGGTATTTCCTTACATGACAGGGAGTTTAAAATTTGTTTGTTTGCTGATGATGTTCTCCTCACGCTCTCCCGTCCCTTGCTGTCTCTTCCCAATCTATACAAGACTCTTCATGATTATGGGGTGGTTTCGGGCTATAAGGTGAATCTCTCTAAATCGGAAGCACTCCCTCTCAACCTTCCTGTGTCCCTTTCCACTCTCTTGCGTTCTAACTATTCCTTCAAGTGGTCTTCTTCTGCTCTTAAATATTTGGGGGTTCACATTACTTCTCGCTACTCCTCCCTCTACTCTACCAACTATCATCCGCTTTTTCGGGAACTTCAAGCCCTTTTTTGGGCGTATTGCGGCGGTTAAGATGACGATTCTCCCGAAACTCCTCTATTTTTACGAAACGTTGCCGACTCGTGTGCCTCTGTCTGCCCTTCGTTCTTTTCAGTCGGCTATTTTCCGTTTCATCTGGGATGGGAAGAGGCACCGACTCCCTATGTCTGTAATGATGGCCAGTAGGAACTGGGGGGGGGGGGGGGTTGGCGGTCCCGGACGTGGTTAAATATTATTGGACTGCCCATTTGCGTCATCTGGCGGCTTGGTCTTCTTATCATGCATATAGCTGGATGTTGGTTGGATGGAGCTCGAGAAGCTCTGGTTAGCTCCCATACATCCTAACACCTTTCTCTGGTCTCCCTCGGCTTCTACTGTCTCCTCTGCTCGGCCCTATGGCATTCTCTAAATATGTCTGGGGATACTGCTCTGTGAAGTTCAGACTATTTTCTCCCCTTTCCCCTATGCGTTCCTTTCTTTACCACCCTGCTTTCCCCCCTGGTATGTCTTCTGCTATGGTAAGGGAATGGGGTTCTAGGGGCCTTTTCTGCTGGGCGGATGTGGTTGACACTCTCTCACGTTCTCTCCTGCCCTTTGACCGGTTGAGTCGTTGGGACCTCCCCTCATCTGAGCGCTTTCGCTACCTGCAGTTGCGACATTATATGTCATCTCTGCATGGCTCCACAGTGGTGTCTTTACCTACTGGGTTTGAAAGGTTGTGTCGCGGTGGGCCTCAGGTGAGGGGACTTCTCTCTGACATCTATTCCTTGCTTCTCCATCCTATCGGGGGAACCCCACCATCACACCGATATATGGGTCGCTGGGAGGAGGCTCTCAACACTACTATTGCCCTCCCTCAGTGGCAGGCTATTTGGGAGAGGGCTTCTAAGGCTTCGATTTGTACGGCTTATAAAGAAACTCAGTATAAGTTGATTATGGGCTGGTATCATACTCCAGAATTATTGAATAGACTTAATCCTGATATTCCTCCTCAGTGTTGGCGGTGTGGGGTGGGACTGGGCACAGTGTTCCATATATTTTGGTCTTGCCCCCTATTGACAGATTATTGGAGAGGGGTGCAGAGATTGCTATATGATGTGTTAGGTATATTGGTCCCCTTGGACCCCCTTATTTACCTCCTCCATCTTTCTCATCCCGCTTTATCTAAGAAGCCTTTTAAGCTCTTCCAACATGTTGTTCTGGCTGCCAAAACCCTAGTAGCCAAGCATTGGAAGAGGACTCTCCCCCCTCCTGAGTCAGAATTGTTAGCACGTATCCGATAGATGCGTTCCTTGGAATTCTTGACTGCTTCTCTCAACAATTCTATCCCCTTATTTCTTTTGGTCTGGGAGCCCTGGGATCGTTATACTGATAGGCAACCGCCTTGATATTCCTCTTTCATTTTCTCTCCTCCTCCCCCCCTCTTCCTTCTCTTTCTCTATCCGATTTCTTTTTTGTACCTTTTGTGGTTGTTCTATGTTGTCTTTGTGTGTCCTTGCTTGTCTTCCCTTCCCCAATCCCCTCCTTTTTTGTCAGTGGACTTTGTCGTTTTGTTGTCTGTGTTTGGTGGTATGTGGTACGTGGTTGCCCATGCATATGAGTCCCATATGTTTTATGTTATGCCCATGGTAGCATCATGGCTTTGTGCCGGAGGCTTTCACTAGTTCGTCTATGGTATCGTTGTGTGCCTCGCCAGTTCTTTTTGTTGGGGTCTGATCCCTGTTCTGCTACTTGTTGCTGGGCCTCGGCCCTGGGACTGTTCTTATTACCCGCGACAGGCGTTGGGCCTGGCTGCCGTGATGTTTCTTTCTTACTTTGCTTTTGTATTACTGTAACTGCAAAACTTCTTAATAAAAATTACAGTTCAAAAAAAAGAAGAGAAGGAGCGCTATTGGGCTTTTGGAGAGAGAATTTGGCTGAAATTGAAGGCCATGTGTGTTTACAAAGCCCCCATGGTGCCAGAACAGTGGATCCAACCACCTTCCCCCCCCCCCCCCCCCCCCACCTTAACTTTTTCATTTGCACAGCCCACTGTTCCAAAAGTCTGTTAACCTTCTTAGCGGTTATCCCGAGCATGACTCGGGGTTAATTTTCCCTGACAGGAGCGGTAACCCGGAGTCTGGGTAGAATTGCGGAGTTGCCGGTGGGGCTGCACGATATATCGCAAAAGCAATGGAATCATGATTTTTGCTTTCTGCGATATAGCGATACAGCCCTCGGGAAAACATACGATTATCTGCTCCGGTCGGCTAAAAGTCAGTGTTTCCCTACCAGGGGGCCTCCAGCTGTTGCAAAACTACAACTCTCAGCATGTCCGAACAGCCAAAGGATCACTGCACCCCTTATTAGATTCCATGAGGGGTGTAGTTTCCAAAATGGGGTCATGTGAGGGGGGGGGTCCACTGTTCTTGTGTCATGGGGGCTTTGTGCACATGGCCCCCGACTTCCATTCCAAACAAATTCTCTCTCCAAAAGCTCCTTCTCTTCTGAGCATTATAGTTTGCCGCAGAGCACTTTACATACATACGGGGTATTTCCATACTCAGAAGAAATGGGGTTACAAATTTTGGAGGGCTTATTCTCCTATAACCTCTTGTAAAAATAGTAAATTTGGGGGGGGGGGGGGGGGAAGCATTTTAGTGAAATTTTTTACACATCCAACTTTTGCGAAAAGTTGGCAAAAGAGTAGCTCCCACCATCCTTTTATTTATTTTTCTGTCCCTGCCTATTGCCCATCTATCCCTAACCCCCTCCATGCCTTAATTTTTTTTTTTACTATATTAAAAATGCTTTTTGTCTGCCTGGTAGTTTGCTCACTACCATGCAGACTTCCCCAGCAGGCGTGACGTCACTGGAGGCACCCTGTGTTAAAAACAATATCCTTCCATGGCCGCGGCGCAAGCCGCTCCCCCCTCATACCAAACTGCAGGACAGTTCGATAATACCCCCCCCCCCCACCGAACCCCGCCACGCAACCTGCTCCCCCTTCATACCAGACTGCAGGACAGTCCGATAATACCCCCCCCCCCCCCGAACCCTGCTGCGCAACCCGCTCCCCCCTCATACCAAACTGCAGGACAGTCCGGCAGCAGCGACAGGATGCCGGGAGGCGGGACCGACATGCAAGGCCAGGGAGCAGGGGAGCCAATTCGCTGATTGACAGGCAGGGAGCGAGCGCAGCCTGAATTAATTCAGACTGATTGCCCGGCCAGCATCAGTCCGAATTCATACGTGACATCACACCAGGCTGCAGCCAGCCACTGGGAGGGAAAAAAAAGAAAATAATGAAACTATATTAGAGATATGTTGTAGTACATAAGTACTACAGCATATCGGAAAAAAAAGGTTGGTGACAGTGCCCATTTAAGGCTCACTGTACCCCTTGTTACATGCCTTGAGGGGTGTCGTTTCCAAAATAGTATGCCATGTGTTTTGTTTTTTTGCTGTTATTGCACCACAGGGGCTTCCTAAATGTGACATGTCCCCCAAAACCATTTCAGCAAACTTTGCTTTCAAAAAGCCAAATGTGGCTCCTTCTCTTCTGAGCTTTGTAGTGCGCCAGCAGAGCACTTTACGTCCACATATGGGGAATTTCCATGTATGTATGTATATGTATAACAGCCAAATGTACTATTTATAACAGCCAAATAAAATAAAGGGTGGCAAATAGCAGCGCCCAGAAACCCTATTAGAGCCCGGGTCGTGCTGCAAAATCTGCGGCGGACCCTTGAGAACCTATTAGGGGGTCGGGGGGGGGGGGGGGCTATTCTTTTAATTTTTAACTTATTTTTTATTTTATTTTTGTTTACACCCTTACCTTTTCTTAACAGAAAATCACACCCTGACTACAGGTGGCAGCAGGCCACTTCTTCTGCCCTGAGGGGCACAGATCTTGGCAGAGGAGGGGGGGGGGTCCTTGGCTTCCTCTCTCAGCTTTGCCTGCTGTCTGAGCTTGTTGGGTGAGCAGAGCTGAGAGAAGGGGACATTAACCCCTCCTCTGCCAGCTGCTTTTGGTCAGATGATCAATAGCAGCGCTCCTGGGGGGAGGTGACTGGATCCCCCCCCCAGCAACAGTAGGTGTTTGGCACATGACCCGTATAACCGGAATTGCCGCAGATCCCCCTTGTGAATTCTCACCCCCCCCCCCCCCCCCTTGGCGTTGTCACGGGGACCGAAATTCCCACGGGCATACAGTTACGCCCTTGGTCCTTAAGTACCAGTGTGTAGCCATACGCCTGTGGCCCTTAAGGGGTTAACACTGTCTAGTCACATCCTGTTTCATACAGGAAGGGCCTGTCTTCACTGAATCGGTAGTTGATGGTGTATAGTTCAACCTTTTTCAACTCTGGACACCCCTTGTAAAATAAAAAAATAATCTTTAACGACAGCCAATAAATTGTTAAAAATAATCAATGCTTTATACCTACATATCTGTAGGCTATGTAGATTACAGTGCTGCTATAGCCAGCGACTCACAGGTGACGTCTTTCCTGATTGGAGACGTTCACTTTCCCTTTCTATACAATATGGTTTGGGCCATCATGAAAATGTCTTCCAGCCAAAACTTTTTACCCTAGAACCTACAACACAAACATATTGGGCTCTGCTCTTTTCCATCCCTACCTCCAGACTCCTCTCTATGTACACGAACACACACACACACACACACACACACACACTCGAACTCCAGACCCAACCTCTCACGCCCCAAACACACACACAAAATGCCTCTAGCCATCCCCCCCCACACACAAACACAATACCCTCCCAATGCCTCATGCCTCCCCCCCACACACTGCCTCTACCTTCCTCCAAATGCACCCCCCAAAACACACACACACAGTACCTCCAGCCTCTCTCTCACACACACATGTGCAATGCCTCCAAAATCCCTCCCTCCCACTACTATTGTCTTTAGCCTCCAACTTGCCACCAAGCTCCCACCACTATCCTCCATCTGCACAGAAAATGCCTCAATTCTTCCCGTTCAGCATTACCTGTGAGCCATCTGCTTACGGGGAGGTCCAGGACTCCAGCTGCAATATTGTAGGGGGTACAATTGCTGGTATTGTTGGTAGTCGAGAGTAAAGTTCTTGTGTGTGAATTTTGACTGTATGCTGCTTTATGATTGCCCAAGTTACATAATGTGTTTTACATTCAGTTTTAAATTTGTCAGCATGGGTCCATGAAATGTTGGCACCCCTGAAATTTTTCTAGAAAATGAAGTATTTCTCACAAAAAAGGATTACAGTAACACATGTTTTGCTATACACATGTTTATTCCCTTTGTATTGGAACTAAACCAAAAAAGAGGAAAAAAAGCAAATTGGACATAATGTTACAACAAATTCCAAAAATGGTCTGGACAAAATTATTGGCACCCTTTGAAAATTGTGGAAAAATAACATTGTTTCAAGCATGTGATGCTCCTTTAACCCCTTAAGGACTCAGGGTTTTTCAGTTTTTGCACTTTCGTTTTTTCCTCCTTACCTTTTAAAAATCATAACTCTTTCAATTTTCCACCTAAAAATCCATATTATGGCTTATTTTTTGCGTCGCCAATTCTACTTTGCAGTGACATTAGTCATTTTACCCAAAAATGCACGGCGAAACGGAAAAAAAAATAATTGTGCGACAAAATGGAAGAAAAAACGCCATTTTGTAACTTTTGGGGGCTTCCGTTTCTACGCAGTGCATATTTCGGTAAAAATTACACCTTATCATTATTCTGTAGGTCCATACGGTCCATACGGTTAAAATGATACCCTACTTATATAGGTTTGATTTTGTCGCACTTCTGGAAAAAATCATAACTACATGCAAGAAAATTTATACGTTTAAAAATGTCATCTTCTGACCCCTATAACTTTTTTATTTTTCCACGTACAGGGCGGTATGAGAACTAATTTTTTGCGCTGTGATCTGAAGTTTTTATCGGTATGAAGTGACCAAAATGCGCTTTTTTTTACTTTGGATTTTTTTTTGCATGTACGCCATTGACTGTGCGGTTTAATTAATGATATATTTTTATAGTTCGGACATTTACGCACGCGGCAATACCACATATGTTTATTTATTTTTTTACACTGTTTTATTTTTTTTTATGGGAAAAGGGGGGTGATTCTAACTTTTATTAGGGAAGGGGTTAAATGACCTTTATTAACACTTTTTTTTTTACTTTTTTTTGCAGTGTTATAGATCCCATAGGGACCTATAACACTGCACACACTGATCTCTCATCCTGATCACAGGCGTGTATTAACACGCCTGTGATCAGTATTATCGGCGCTTGACTGCTCCTGCCTGGATCTCAGGCACGCAGCAGTCATTCGCCGATCGGACACCGAGGAGGCAGGTAAGGGCCCTCCCGGTGTCCTGTAAGCTGTTCGGGACGCCGCGATTTCACCGCGGCGGTCCCGAACAGCCCGACTGAGCAGCCGAGTCACTTTCACTTTAGAAGCGGCGGTCAGCTTTGACCGCCGCTTCTAAAGGGTTAATACCGCACATCGCCGCGATTAGCGATGTGTGGTATTACCCGCGGGTCCCGGCCGTTGATGAGCGCCGGGACCGACGCAATATGATGCGGGATCACGGCGCGATCCCTCTTCATATCGCGGGAGCCGGCGCAGGACGTAAATATACGTCCTGCGTCGTTAAGGGGTTAAACTCACCTGGGGCATGTTACAGGTGTGGGCAATATAAAAATCACACCTGAAAGCAGATAAAATCACTTAGTCTTTGCACACAACAGGCACACAATGGACAACAGAAAGAGGACTGTCTGAGGATTTGAGAACCAACATTGTGGAAAAATATCAACAATCTCAAGGTTACAAGTCAATTTCCAGAGATCTAGATTTGCCTTTGTCCACATTATCAAGTTTTCAACCCATGGCACTGTAGCTAATCTCCCTGGGCGTGGACGGAAGATAAAAATTGATGAAAGGTGTCAATGCAGGACACCTGTCCAGATGGTGGATAAGCAGCCCCAAACAAGTTCCAAAGATATTCAAGCTGTCCTGCAGGCTTAGGGAGCATCAGTGTCAGCGCAAACTATCCTTTGTCATTTAACATTTAAATGAAATGAAACGCTATGACAGGAGACCCAGGAGGACCCCACTGCTGACACAGAGACATACACAGAGACATAAAAAAAAGCAAGACTACATTTTGCCAAAATGAACTTGAGTAAGCCAATATTCTTCTGGGAAAACGTCATGTGGACGGATGAGACCAAGATAGATCTTTTTGGTAAAGCTCATCATTCTACTGTTTACCAAAAACAGAATGACGCCCACAGTGAAATATGGTGGAGGTTCAATTATGTTTTGGGGTTGTTTTGCTCCCTCTGGCACTGGGTGCCTAGAATGTGTGCAATGTGTGGGTCGCACTGTACAGCCCAGTGTCAGAAAGCTGGGTTTGCGTCAGATCTTGTGTCTTCCAGCAGGACAATGAACCACTATCATACATCAAAAAGCACCCAGAAATGGATGGCAACAAAGTGCTGGAGAGTTCTGAAGTGGTCAGCAATGAGTCCAGATCTAAATCATAACTCATTGAACACCTTTGGAGAGATCTTAAAATTGCTGTTGGGAAAAGGTGCCCTTCCAGTAAGAGAGACCTGGAGCAGTTTGCAAAGAAAGAGTTGTCCAACATTCCAGTGGAGAGGTGTAAGAAGGTTATTGATTGTAACTGAAATCAGTCGCTTCCTATAACCAAGGGTGTGCAACCAAATATTAATTTAAAGGGGTACTCCGCTGCCCTGCTTTCGGAGCTCCGCTCCCTAGCGTCTGAAAGTTTATTGTTCCGAACGCTGCATGCAGCTGTTCAGGGGCCGCCCCTCATGACGTCACGCCCGCCCCCTCAACGAAAGTTTATGGGAAGGGGGCGTGATGGCTATTGTGCCCCCTTCCCATAGACTTTCGTTGAGGGGGCGGGTGTGACGTCACGAGGGGGTGGGCGTGACATCACGAGGGGCGGCCCTGAACACAGAAGCCTGCACGCAGCGTTCGGAACAAAAAACTTCCGGACGCTGGGGAGTGGAGCTCCGGAAGCAGGGCAGCAGAGTACCCCTTCAAGGGTGCCAATAATTTTGTCCAGACCATTTTTGGAGCTTCGTGTGACATTATGTCCAATTTGCAATCCTTTTCTGAGAGAAATACTTAATTTTAGGGGTGCCAACATTTACGGCCATGACTGTATAAGGTGTCATTTTTACTAAAAAGTGCTCTGTGTAGGATCGAAAGCCTACATATTTTGGGTATCCTTGTAACTGTATGGACCTACAGAATAAAGATAAGTTGTCATTTTTACCAAAAAGTGTACTGCATAGAATCTGAATTGGGGGTACTTGTGGACCGTTCTTGAGAAACTCTGACCTAGGTGGATGAAATTTTCAGTCCACCTGGTGCCTGAGATTTGTCAAGACCTTCACTATGCTACTCCATACACAAACTTAGTTTAAAAATATAATAAAAAAAAAATCAGTTAACATCTTAAGGACAAAGGGGTTACCTGTACGCTTTCGTCCCACTCCCCTTCTATGGCGTGTGGTCATGAGCTGACCCGCGTTATAGCAGGTTGGTCTCGACCACTATCAGCTGCTGGGAACCGTGGCTAATACCGGACATTACCTATCCCGGTGATGCCAGACATTAACCCCATAGACGCCGCGTCTAAAATAGAAAACAATCTATCCCGGCAGCTCAGCGGAGCTGTTCGGGACCACCATGGTGAATTGATAAGCCTAGAGGACGGCGGGAGGGCCTTACCTGTCTCCTTGTCATCCGAGCGTTAATTCAATGCTCCATGATGCCTCAGCAGCCTGGAGCAATCGAGCACCCATAACACTGCTCAATGCTTTGCCCGCGATTAACCCTTTAGACGCCACAAGCAAAGTTGGTAGTGGCATCTAGAATGCCGAAAATACATTGCAGGCAGCTTGGCTCAGCTGATCGGGATCATCACGGGGAAGACGCAATGTCCCGATCAGTTGAAAGGACGGCGGGTGGGCCCATACATGCCTCCTTGCTGTCCGATCTGTTCTTAAATGCTCCAGTCAGCCTCATCAGGCTGGAGCAAAGGAGTACCGATAACACTGATCAATGCTATCCTATGGCATAGCATTAAACAGTGTATGCAATCTAATAATTGCATGTAAAAGTTCCCTATGGGAACTTTAAAATTGTGTAAAAAAAAAAAAAAAAAAAAAGAGGTAATAAACGTGAATGAATCCCCTCCCTTTTCCCATTAAAAAATAAAAAATGTTAAGAAAAATTAAAAATAAACATATGTGGTACCGCCATGTGTGTTAATGTCCAAACTATAAAAATATTATCTACACACATAAGAAAAAAGAAATTGCGGAGCTCACCAGTTCCCAGGGATATGGTCTGTGACATTGCGGTCAGGCGACAGAAGGACTGGGAGGCTGAGATGTTACGGGGGGAATCAGACGTCAGGGCCACAGCCGTATCGCACCCTTTGGTGCTTCGTCAGGCCCCTGTGACGACATCATGTTCTCTCCGGTGATTTTAATTATTATGCTGTGCCATGTGATACAGGTAGTAGGTGGAACCTGCAGAATTAACTCTCAAGTGCTCAACAGAAAAAAGGTGAGTGAATTAAAATCAGTTTCAGAGAAAACAAAACTGCATGTGAACAGGGACTTAAGCAAAGTGATTCATATTAATGCTCCTAATTCATTCTTGTTGTTCTGACCTATTGGTCCTGCTGCATTTAAGCGGAGAATCCATCTGGCTTCTTTCAATATTAATGTTTGATGTCTAGTTTTTCCTGGAGTAGGTGTTTCTGTTCTTTCTAACGAACCAAACTTTAACCCCTTAAGGACCAGGCACGTATGAGTACATCCCTGCGCCCTGGGTCTTAAGGACCAGGCACGTACTCATACGTCCTGGCGAATTTCACATCCCGCCACGCGCCGGGCGGGTTGCGAAACCGGATGCCTGCTGAAATCGTTCAGCAGGCGTCCGAGGCAAACGCCGAGGGGGGTCCTGAGACCCCCCATGTCGGCGATCGCAGAAAATCGCATGTCAATTCAGACATGCGATTTTCTGCTATTCCGGGCTGATCGGGTCTCTGGTGACCCGATCACCCGGAAAATAGTGATGATCTGACCTGTCAGTGACAGCCCAGGTCATCTTGCAGGGTAGGAGTGAGGTCGCAGTGATGCGATCTCCTCCTATCCCCTGCCATTCATTCTGACCAATGGCAGAGCAGGACTGTGGGTTGCCATGGCAACCCCTGTTCTGCCCACCCCTGGATGTGAGGGGAACATGGCGAGAAGATGGAGGTCGGTACCTGGAGCAGAAGATGCCTGGGAACAGCTGATCGACACTGGAGGCTGTTGGATCCTGGCTCAGGTAGGGAAGCGACGTGGGGGGGAATGAAAGTGAAAGTAAAGTGATCTTTACAGTGGCAACCACTAGGAAGGCCAAACTGCAACTTCCAGCATGCCCAGACAGCCAAAGGCTGTCTGGGCATGCTGGGAGTTGTAGTTTTACAACATCTGGAGGGTCACAGTTTGGGAACCACTGTTACAGTGGTTCCTAAACTGTAGCCCTCCAGATGTTGCCAAACTACAACTCTCAGCATGCCTAGACTGCCCAGGCATGCTGGGAGTTGTAGTTCTGTAACATCTGTCCCTTCAGATTTTGCAATTTTCAGGACATTTTTGAAAATTGCTGCTCTACTTTGAAGCCCTCTAAATTTTTCAAAAAGTAAAAATATGTCCATTTTATGCCAACATAAAATAGACGTGTTGTATTTGTGAATAAAAATAAAATTTATTTGGAATATCCGTTTTCCTTACAAACAGAGAGCTTCAAAGTTAGAAAAATGCTAAGTTTTCAACATTTTCATGAAATTTGGGGATTTTTCACCAAAAAAGGATGCAAGGAACGACGAAAATTTACCACCAAAATAAAGTAGAATATGTCACGAAAAAAGAGTCTCAGAATATTCGGTAAAGGCGTTTTAGAGATATTAATTCTTAAAGTGACAGTGGTCAGATGTACAAAAAACGCTCTGGTCCTACAGTGAAAATTGGCCTGGTCCTTAAGGGGATAAAGCGGAATTATTGCCATTGTGAACAGTCACCATATGATCAATAAATCTTGCTGAACCTTTTTTAGTAATTAATGATCTTACATGTTCTCGGATCCTGTGGAATAGTGGTCTCTTAGTTTGTCCTATGTAGAAAAAAACGCATGTGCATATCATGCAATATACAACAAAGTCTGACCTGCAGGTAACAGGTTGTTTGACGTAGACTGTAATTTCCTAATTTTATGACTTTGCTTTTTAAATTCATGTTGCAAAAAGAAAACATTCCACATGCATAGTTACCTATAGGTTTGGTATCTGTTAACCATTCTGTAAGAGATTTTACGGGAACTTTTTCAATTTTGAGATATTCTTGAATAGTTTTGTTACTTGTATATGTAACAATAGGCTTTTCTTGTTTAATTTCTGTAATGTCCGGATCTGTCTGCAAAATATACTAGTTTGAAAAAAATTGCATGTTGAATTTTACTGTTCATGGGAGTATTCTTAAAAATAAAAGAAGCTCTTGCTGATGTTTGCAGTTTTTTTGCTGATTGTTCAGTGAAGAGAGATTCTCTGGGAATCAAATCAATACGTTTTCTGGCTTGATTGATTACTTCAGAAGGGTAACCACGTTCCAATAGCCGGGTGGATAAGTCATCCAATTGTTGGGAAAGAATTATTGGATTATTATTTATGCGTTTTAGGCGTATCGTTTGGCTGCATCGAATACTATTTTTTGTTTTTTATCGGATGAAACGACTTATAATGGAGAAAGGCATTTCGAGCGGGTTCTTTCCTAAAACCTGATGTATTAATCTGTTGGTTCTCTATAGTAAACCTTACGTCCAAATCCTTACGTCTCCAAACATAAATGTAAAAAACATGTTCATGTCATTTAAATATGAGACAAACTCCTGAAACTGCTGGGGGGTCCCTGCCCAAATAATAAAGATATCATCCACAAATCTGAGTATTTTAATCATATATTTGAGGAATGGATTTAATGGTGTGAAAATATAGTGTTGCTCAAAAAAAGCGAGAAAAATATTAGCGTAAGAACAAGACACGGGGTCCCCATTGTGCGGGATGCGGGTGAAGAGGCTCTCCACGTCTATGGATGCAAGACTGCTGTTGGAAATCATTTAACTCTGTAATAAGGTCACCACTGTCTCTAAAAAAGTAGGAATTGTTTTGAGAAGGGGAGATATTAACCATTCCACATAACATTGAATAACATTTCTACACAAGAACAACAAGCTCTTGACTGGCTGAAAAAGAGAACAGATATTACCATATCGACGGCTGATAAAGGTGGAGCAGTTGTTTTATAGTGGACTAGAGATTATGAGAATGAAATATCAAGGCAGCTAAATGACAGTACCACATACACAAAATTAGCAGCAGATCCAACACTGAAAAGTATGGACAAAGTACGTACATTATTAAGGAAATATGTTGAGAATAATATTTTGAGTGAAAAAACTGCCCAAAAACTTCTGCAAGTTAATCCATCTAAACCCCATATATACATACTTCCAAAAACGCATAAACAAAAAAATCCTCCCCCTGGCAGACCAAGAGTCGCAGGGATTGGATCCCCAACTCAGGTCCTCTCGAGTTATGTGGAACGGTTAATATCTCTCCTTCTGAAAAAATTCCTACTTTTTTGAGACAGTGGGGATCTTATTACAGCGTTAAATGATTTCCAATGGCAGGAAAGTTACAGTCTTGCATCCATAGACGTGGAGAGCCTCTTCCCCCGCATCCTGCACGATGCGGGGGTTGAGGCTCTCCGATCTTTTTTACTATCCACTGAAAAATCTGAGAATTTTGTTAATTTTGTTGTGGAATCTATGCGATTTAATTCTTACTAACAATTGCTTTCAGCATGATGGAGATTGGTATAGACAATTACAGGGGTCCGCAATGGGGACCCCTGTGTGTTGTTCTTACGCTAATATTTTTCTCACAATTTTTGAGCAACACTATATTTTCACACCCTTAAATCCATTCCTCAAATATATATAAAATAAAAATTGTGGATGATATCTTTATTATTTGGGCAGGGACCCCCCAGCAGTTTGACCAGTTTGTCTCATATTTAAACGACATAAATGACGTGAGCATGTTTTTTACATTTATGTTTGGAGACAAAAAAAATAGATTTTTTGGACGTTAGGATTACTATAGAGAGAGATTAATACATCAGGTTTTAGGAAAGAAACCAGAACTAATTTTCCTGCATAAATTAGTTCAGCTTACAGGTGCTCCGGTGGGCTGGAAAAGGTGGATACAGTCCTAGGAGACTCTTTCCTAGGAATGTATCCACCTTTTCCAGCCCACCGGATCACCTGAAAGCTGAACTAATTTATGCAGGATAATCATCAACTGCTGAGCCGATAATTTCGTGACGAATCGAATTTACTCTAAGTTTGCTCATCTCTAGCTGAGATGTTACGGGGGGAATCAGACGTCAGGGCCACAGCCGTATCGCACCCTTTGGTGCTTCGTCAGGCCCCTGTGACGACATCATGTTCTCTCCGGTGATTTTAATTATATGCTGTGCCATGTGATACAGGTAGTAGGTGGAACCTGCAGAATTAACTCTCAAGTGCTCAACAGAAAAAAGGTGAAGCACCACCACTTTCAGTGTTCACCTAACAGCACACATTGGTTTAACCCCTTAAGGATCAAAGGCGTACAGGTACGCCTTTGCTCCCTGGTACTTAAGGACCAAGGGCGTACCTGTACGCCCGTGGGAATTTCGGTCCCTGCCGCACGCCGGGCGGGGACCGGACCGGGGTGACTGCTGATATCGATCAGCAGGTACCCCGCACCAATGCCCAGGGGGGTCGACAAAAATTGCAAGTGAATTCACACTTGCGATTTTCGGCTATTCCGGTGATGCGGGTCACGTGTGACCCGCTGACCCGGAGATACAAGGTGATCTGGGGTGTAGGATACACCCCCTATCGCCCTCTGTATCTATGGGGAGGTGGCGATTTCGTCACCCCCCCAGGATCGCTGCTATTGGCCGGCCAATAGCAGCCGGCAGGGGAGGGGTTAACGGCCCCTTCTCGCGGCTCTGCTTGCTCCCCGAGTTCATTCAGCGGCCAGAGCAGCGAGAAGGAGCCAGACCCCCCCTCTGTGAAGATCGGAGCCCCTCACAGAGGAAGACCCCCCTTAGAGCAGGGAGAGAGTACAGCCCCAGGGACAGGTAGGGTTAACCAGTAAAATAAAGTTAAAAAAAAAGTTACAACATTTCCCCCCCCCCCCCCCTGACCCCCTAATAGAACCTAAAGGGTCCGCCACAATTTTTTTAGTGTGACCCGAGCCCTATTAGGGATTCAGGGCGCTGCATTTGGCCTTTTTTTTTTTGGGCCGTAGCGCTCCCCCCCCCGTACAGTTAGTTACACCAATCACACACACTACATACTCACCCCACACACACACACACACACACACCCGGAAGGACACCACCACTCAATGTGACACTTGCCCTGATCATCCGGGCCTCTGCATTAAAAACTGCTTCAGGGAGTATCACACTTCCATGCAGTACTAAATTTTCCCTTTTCATTTTAATTTTCAATAATTTGACCCCAGTGTACCATGTCCAGAGTACATTCCAAATTTTAACATCATAAAATCACTAAATTGCCCAAAAAAATCTCATCTAAAAAAAAAACTGATAAGACCTCTGGGGGTATTTTTTTTCTCTGGGTCATGGGTCACTGAGTCACTATCATCGGGGACTTTTTTTGTTGCCTCAAATGCGCAGCGCTCTCTCTCCACCTGAGCGGGGTGCGCATTTGAGGCAACAGGTTAGGGACGGCCACACACGTCACATTCCCAAAATGATGATTCAGAGCATAGGGTTTGGGGCGGGCATATTTTTTAGTTTTGGCTATGCTCTGGGTCATCATTCTGGGAACATAACCTGTTTTATAATTTTATGTCCCACTGTACCCCATTTTAGTTATTTAGTGTACCCCAGTTATTTACCCCATGTAATGCCCCTTGAGGGGGTGTCCCACTGTTCTGGCTCCATAGGCCGCAACGCAGAAGCTCAAGGCCCCTGAATGCGACCTGCTCCTCTCAGACCAGTGTGCAAGCTGTTTACGCCCAGACTTGAGGTATGTCCTTACTCCAAAGAAATGTATTTACAAACTTACGGTGACATTTTCTCCTTTTACCACTTGTGAAAATGAAAAATTTGGTGTAACCCCAGCATTTAAGTGTAAAAAAATCAAATTTTTCATTTTCACATCCCACTTCATGAATATTTATCAAACACCTGTGGGGTGTTAAGACTCACTGTACCCCTTGTTATATTCCTTGAGGGATGTAGTTTCCGAAATAGTTTGCCATGTGTTGTTTTTTTTTTTGCTGTCCTGGCACCATAGGGGCTTCCTAAATGTGACAAAAATTTGCTCTCAAAAAGCCAAATGTGACTCCTCTTCTGAGCATTGTAGTTCGTCCGTAGTGCACTTCATGTCAACTTATGGGGTACCTCCATACTCAGAAGAGATGGGGTTACAAATTTTGGGGGGGTATTTTCTGCTATTAACCCTTGCAAAAATGTGAAATTTGGGGGGAAACACACATTTTAGTGAAAAAATATATATATTTTTTTACATATGCAAAAGTCGTGAAACCCCTGTGGGGTATTAAGGCTCACTTTATTCCTTGTTACGTTTCTCAAGGGGTCTAGTTTCCAAAATGGTATGCCATGTGTTTTTTTTTTTTTTTTCTGTTCTGGCACCATAGGGGCTTCCTAAATGCGACATGCCCCCCGAGCAAAATTTGCTCTCAAAAAGCCAAATATGACTCCTTCTCTTCTGAGCATTGTAGCTCGCCCGTAGTGCACTTCAGGTCAACTTATGGGGTACCTCCATACTCAGAAGAGATCTGGTTACAAATTTTGGGGGGTATTTTCTGCTATTAACTCTTGCAAAAATATGAAATTTGGGCGGAAACACATTTTAGTGAAAACATTTTTTTTTTTTTTTTACGTATGAAAAAGTCGTGAAACCCCTGTGGGGTATTAAGGCTCACTTCATTCCTTGTTACGTTCCTCAAGGAGTCTAGTTTCCAAAATGGTATGCCATGTTTTTTTTTTTTTGCTGTTCTGGCACCATGGGGGCTTCCTAAATGCAACATGCCCCCCAAAAACCATTTCAGAAAAATGTACTCTCCAAAATCCCCTTGTTGCTCCTTCCCTTTTGAGCCCTCTACTGCGCCCGCCGAACAATTTACATAGACATGAGGTATGTGCTTACTCGAGAGAAATTGGGCTACAAATACAAGTATAAATGTTCTCCTTTTACCCTTGTAAAAATTCAAAAATTGGGTCTACAAGAACATGCAAGTGTAAAAAATGAAGATTGTGAATTTTCTCCTTTACTTTGCTGCTATTCCTAAAGGGTTAAAACGCTGACTGAATGTCATTTTGAATACTTTGGGGGGGGGGGCAGTTTTTATAATGGGGTCATTTATGGGGTATTTCTAATATGAAGACCCTTCAAATCCACTTCAAACCTGAGCTGGTCCCTGAAAAATACGAGTTTGAAAATTTTGTGAAAAATTTGAAAATTGCTTCTGAACTTTGAAGCCCTCTGATGTCTTCCAAAAGTAAAAACACTTTTATGATTCAAACATAAAGTAGACATATTGGAAATGTGAATAACATTTTTTTTGGGGGGGAATATCCATTTTCCTTACAAGCAGAGAGCTTCAAAGTTAGAAAAAAGTAACATTTTTAATTTTTTCATAACATTTTGGGATTTTTCACCAAGAAAAGATGCGAGTTACCACAAAAATTTACCACCATGTTAAAGTAGAATATGTCACGAAAAAACGTTCTCAGAATCAGAATGATAAGTAAAAGCATCCTAGAGTTATTAATGTTTAAAGTGACAGTGGTCAGATGTTCAAAAAACGCTCTGGTCCTAAGGTGTAAAATGGCCTGGTCCTTAAGGGGTTAATATTACACATTTATGGAAGGAATTATAACAGTGCCGGATTTTTCTGTTTTTCTTTTGTGGAGTGATATAAAAATATTATGTTAATTAAACCTCATGATCAATGACGTGTATCTACAAAAATAATTAAAAGTACAAAATTGGATATTTTTGGTCACTTTGTATACCCTAAAAATATTATATAAAGTGATCAAAAAGTCCCATCAAAACAAAAATGTTACCGATAAATACTTCAGATCACAAAAAATTAGTCCATACACATCCATACACATAATTTTAGGGGTCGGAAGATGACAATTTTAAACATACTAACTTGGTACATGTAGTTATAATTTTAGTAGTAAAATAAAATCTATATAAATTGGCTATCCTTGTAACCGTATGGACTTGCAGAATAAAGATAAGGTGTCATTTTTACCGAAAAGTGCACTGCATATAGTCGGAAGCCCCCAAAAGTTACAAAATGGCGGGAATTTATTTTTTCAAGTTTGCCCCACAATTTTTTTCTCGTTTAACTGTAGATTAATACCATGGTTAATGCTGGGCATCGTTTAAAGAGACTTCACGATTAACCCCTTAAGGACGCAGGGTTTTTCGGTTTTTGCACTTTCGTTTTTTCCTCTTCACCTTTTAAAAATGATAACCCTTCAGTCATTGTACCCAAAAATCTATAGCCAAACCGAAAAAAACATAACTGTGCAACGAAATTGAAGAAAAAACGCCATTTTGTAAATTTTGGGGGCTTCCGTTACTATGCAGTACATTTTTCATAAAAAATTACATCGGATCTTTATTCTGTAGGTCCATACGATTAAAATGATACCCTACTTGTATAGGTTTGATTTTGTCGTACTTCTGGAAAAAATCATAACTACATGCACGGAAATTTATAAGTTTTAAAATTGTCATCTTCTGACCCCTATAACTTTTTTTTTTTTTTTTTCTGCGTATGGGGTCTTATGAGGGCTCATTTTTTTGCGCCGTGATCTCACGTTTTTAGCGGTACCATTTTGTATTGATCGGACTTTTTGATCGCTTTTTATTCATTTTTCATGATAGAAAAAGCGACCAAAAATACGTTATTTTGGAGTTTTGAATTTTTTGCGTGTACGCCATTGACCGTGCGGTTTAATTAATGATATATTTTTATAGTTCGGACATTTACGCACGCGGCGATACCACACATGTTTATTTTTATTTACATGGTGTTTTTTTTTTTTTTTTATGGGAAAAGGGGGGTGATTTGAACTTTTATTAAGGAAAGGGTTAAATCACATTTATTAACTTTTTTTTACACTTATTTATTTTTTGCAGTGTTCTAGCTCCCATAGGGGGCTATAACATTGCATACACTGATTGCCAGCACTGTTCACTGCAAAGCCATAGCTTTACAGTGATCAGTGTTATCGGCGGTCGATTGCTCAAGCCTTCATCTCAGGCTTGGAGCAATCAATCGCCGTAGGGACACGCCGGAGGAAGGTAAGAGGACCTCCGCTCGTGTCCCAGCTGATGGGACACCGCATTTTCGCTGCGGTGGTCCCGATCAGCCCCACTGAGCAGCCAGGCAGCTTTCATTTTAGATGCGGCGTTCAACTTTAAACACCGCTTCTAAAGGGTTAATAGCGCGCAGCACCGCGATCGCTGCCGCGCGCTATTAGCCCCGAGTCCCAGCTTCAGATACATGCCGAGACCAACCCGATATGACATGACCCCGCGTAATATCGTGGGAGCCGGCCAAGGATGTAAATATACGACCTAGGTTGTTAAGGGGTTAAAGTGGATTGTGGCGTCTAAAATCTGGGGTTAAAGAGTACCTCTTATGATCCTGTTGTTACATTTTATAATCCTCCCAGTTCACTGCCCCATCATAATAAACCACCCTCTCCCTTTTTTTTTTTTTTTTTTTTTTTTTTTTTTTTTTTTTTAGTATTCTACCTTCATATTGCTCTGTATTTTCTGCCCAGTCATATTAAGAGACTGTGAAGGGGCATTACCCAGCAGGTATGACATTGTTTGAAGCCATACAGGGGAGAACTTCCTCCCTTACTTTGCTACACACAGCCCCAACAGTTCAGTGTTTGACATTAACTATGATTGGCTAAGGCTGCGCACACACCCCTCAGCACTCCAGACTGCATTTCCTGATTTTGGACTTCTGCCAGGACAGCAGTAGTCCAAAGTCTGTGCAAGATATAGGGAATTTTGCTCTGGATAAGTAGGCAGACACCTAGTGGCAGCTTTTTTTTAAACACAAATAAGGGTGCGTTCAAACAGCCGTTTGCCCCCGTTTTTTATCCCTGTTTCAGCTCCGTTTTTGCAGATTGTAAACGAATTAAAAACGGTTTAAAAAAAAAATCCCATTCATGTCAGTGGGATTTTTTTACAATCCGTTTACTTCTGTGTGCACAGAAGAAAACACGGACATCATAATTTTAAAATTGAAGTCTATGGCAAACGGATGAACCTTTAATGTCATCCGTTTGCACCCGGGTTTAAAATATCAGTAATTACATCTGAGCATGCTCAGAAGAGGTGACATCAGCAGACTCCTACAGTGTTGTGGGACTACTACTACTCTCATCGTGGAAACAAGTCTGTTCTATGATGGGAGTAATAATTCCCCGGCTGTGGGAGTCTGCCGGTGGCTGGGGGGACTACATTAGTGCTTGTACTACTACCCCCATCATGGAACAGACTCTGTTCCATGATGGGGGTAGTAGTACAGGGGCTGAGGGATTGATCGCTCCGGGTCTCACTTCTGAGATCCGATCAGAAGTTATTAAGCAGGGGAGCGGGCAGCATGTTCTGCAACCCTGCGATCACCGATGTACTGTATTTTAGTGTCCTTTTTTAATTCCCCACGGGGAGCTCTGAATGGCCACTGCCAAGGAGCCAATCAGGGCTACCTGCAGGGATTTTTTAAATGGACAATGTATATTAAAAGCGCTGTGAGGGGCAAGATATATAGCGCTATATATCTAGCCCCAGCGCATTTATAAAGATATAACCCCCGCCAGCGCAAAAATATATACCGCTGCAGTGTGTACATATATATATATATATATATATATATATATATATATATATATATCCCCCGCCGGCGCCTTTATAATTATGTACCCCCCCCGCCAGCGCAATTATCAATATATAACCCCCCCACTGGTGCATATGTCATTACTGAAGCGCATTGTATGAATAGTATTTTACTGGCAGAGCATCTCACCAGCCGCTGCTGGCGCGATGCTGCTGATAGAATGCTATTCGTACATCGCGCTGCAGGGGCATATTATATAGAAGTGCTGTGGGGGCCAGATATATAGTATTATCTGGCCCCCACAGCACTTCTATATAATATACCCCTTTAGGCTGCAGCGTGATGTATGAATAGTATTCAATCAGCAGCGGCAGCGGCTGGTGCAATGCTCTGCCAGTAAAATACTATTCACAGATAGCGCTGCAGTAATGACATATGCGCCAGCGGGGGGTCACATAAATGCGCTGGCGGGTTGTATATAATTATAAAGGCGCAGGCAGGGGGGGTCACACATACACATATATATATATATATATATATATATGTGTGTTTGTATATGTATATATATATATATATATATATATATATATATACTGCGGGGGTATATATTTTTGCGCTGGCGGGGGTTATATCTTTATATATGCGCTGGGGGGCTAGATATATAGCGCTATATATCTTGCCCCCCACAGTTGTCCATTTAAAAAATCCCTGCAGGGAGCCCCGGTTGGCACCTCGGTAGTGGCCATTCAGAGCTCCCCGCTGGGAATTTAGAAATGAAAGTAAAATACAGTACATCGGTGATCGCGGGGTTGCGGACCATGCCGCCCGCTCCCCTGCTTAATAACTTCGGATCGGGTCTCAGAAGTGAGACCCGGTGTGATCAATCCCTCAGCCCCTGTACTACTACCCCCATCATGGAACAGAGTCTGTTCCATGATGGGGGTAGTAGTACAAGCACTAATTTAGCCTCCCCAGCCGCCGGCAGACTCCTGCAGCCAGGAACTACTACTCTCACCATGGAAACAAGTCTGTTCCATGATGGGAGTAGTACTAGTCCTGGCTGCAGGAGTCTGTAGGTGGGTGATTTTTTCATTAAAAAAAAAACGGATTAAAAACGGTTACAAAAGCTTCAAAACGGATACCCGTTTGATCAGCCGTTTCTATGTTTTTTTTAAATCCGTTTTTTTTAACGGAACGGGGGCAAACGGCCGTGTGAACACACCCTTAAACATAGAAAACGTAATTTTTTGTTTAACCCCTTAAGGAAGCAGCTAATTTTAACCTTAAGGATGCAGCATGCTTTTTTTTTTTGCAAATCTGACCACTGTCACTTTATATATTAATAACTCTGGGATG
Organism: Hyla sarda; assembly: GCF_029499605.1. Lineage (NCBI taxonomy): Eukaryota > Metazoa > Chordata > Amphibia > Anura > Hylidae > Hyla > Hyla sarda. The sequence goes on from NC_079193.1 coordinate 122,912,654, forward strand.
CTTTTACCTTTCATTCTGATTCAGAGATTGTTTTTTCGTGACATATTATACTTTAACATAGGTGTAAATTTTTGTTGTTACTTGCGTCCTTTCTTGGTGAAAAATTCCAAAATTTCATGAAAATTTAGCAAATTTAGCATTTTTCGAACTTTGAAACTCTCTGCTTGTAAGGAAAATGGACAGTCCAAATAAATTAAATATTTATTCACAAATACAATATGTCTACTTTATGTTGGCATCATAAAGTTGACATGTTTTTACTTTTTGAAGACATTAGAGGGCTTCAAAGTATAGCAGCAATTTTCACGAAAAATACTAAATCTGAATTTTTCAGGGACCAGTTAAGTTTGAAGTGGATTTGAGGGGCTTTTCTGTGAGAAATACCCCACAAATGACCCCATTACAGAAAACACACCTCTCGAAGTATTCAAAATGACATTCAGAAAATTTGTTAACCCTTTAGGTTTTTCACAGGAACAGCAGCAAAGAGGAGGAGAAAAAATCTCCATTTTTTACACTAACATGTGCATGTAGCCCAATTTTTTTCATTTTTACAAGGGCTATAAGGAGAAAAAGCCCCACAAAATTTTTTGCCCAATTTCTCTCGAGTAAGAAAATACCTCATATGTTGACGTAAAGTGCTCTGTGGGCTTGCAACATGGCTCAAGAAAAAAACACATGGCACACTATTTGGGAAACTACACCCCTCAAGGAATGTAACAAGGGGTATAGTGAGCCTTAAAGGGGTACTCCAGGGTACGCCCCTGGCAACATTGTAGTGGTGTCTCCTTATTATTGTGCATTCTTTGCTGCTATTCTCACTACTTTGACTGAATCTTGCTATTCATTATGAATGAAAAACATGTTGCTCCATTCATACGCACAAAAATAATTTCTTGGAAACACCACATGCATCTAAGGAAATTGGAGTCAGACTAGTCCTGTATTGTGAATGAATCTGATGACACTTTATAGAACAATAGTAAAATATCCTGCTAGTTTTACAATAGTGTGTTAGACAACGCATCAGCCCCATGTTAACTTCTGGATAATCTGGGAGCTTCTAGCACCTTTAGCCCCTTAAAGGGGTACTCCGGCCCTAAGACATCTTATCCCCTATCCAAAAGATAGGGGACAAGATGTCTGATCGTGGGGGTCCCGTCGCTGGGGACCCCCGCATTCTCGCATGCAGCACCCACCTGTGGGAGCTGCATGCAGAGCTGCAGCCTCCTAGTCTGTCGGGTCACGACTACGGGGCCGCAGTATCGTGATGTCATGACTCCGCCCCCATGTGACATCATGCCCCGCCCCTGCATTGCAAGTCTATGGGAGGGGGCGTGACCCCTTTAACCCCTTAAGGACACAGCCCATTTTCACCTCTAGGACGCAGCCCTTTTTTGCACATCTGACCACTGTCACTTTAAACATTAATAACTCTGGAATGCTTTTACTTATCAATCTGATACCGAGATTGTTTTTCGTGACATATTCTACTTTAAAATAGTGGTAAATTTTTGTGGTAACTTGCATCTTTTCTTGGTGAAAAATCCCCAAATTTGATGAAAAAATTGAAAATTTAGCATTTTTCTAACTTGTAAGGAAAATGGATATTCCAAATATTTTTTTTTTGGATTCACATATACAATGTTTACTTTATGTTTGCATCATAAAATGTATGAGTTTTTACTTTTGGAAGACACCAGAGGGCTTCAAAGTTCTGCAGCAATTTTACAATTTTTCACAAAATTTTCAAACTCGCTATTTTTCATGGACCAGTTCAGGTTAGAAGTGGATTTGAAGGGTCTTCATATTAGAAATACCCCATAAATGACCCCATTACAAAAACTGCACCCCCCCCAAAGTATTCAAAATGACATTCAGTAAGTGTTTTAACCCTTTAGGTGTTTCACAGGAAAAGCAGCAAAGTGAAGGAGAAAATTCAAAATCTTCATTTTTTACACTTGCATGTGCTTGTAGACCCAATTTTTGAATTTTTACAAGGGGTAAAAGGATAAAATTTATACTTGAATTTGTAGCCCAATTTCTCTTGAGTAAGCACATACCTCATATGTCTATGTAAATTGTTCGGCAGGCGCAGTAGAGGGCTCAGAAGCGAAGGAGCGACAAGGGGATTTTGGAGAGTACGTTTTTCTGAAATGGTTTTTGGGGGGCATGTTGCATTTAGGAAGCCCCTATGGGGCCAAAACAGCAAAAAAAAAAAACACATGGCATACCATTTTGGAAACTAGACCCCTTGGAGAACGTAACAAGGAATTAAGTGAGCCTTAATATCCCACAGGTGTTTCATGACTTTTGCATATGTAAAAAAAAAAAAATTCACTAAAATGTGTGTTTCCCCCCAAATTTCACATTTTTGCAAGTGTTAATAGCAGAAAATACCCCCCAAAATGTGTAACCCCATCTCTTCTGAGTATGGAGGTACCCCATAAGTTGACCTGAAGTGCACTACGGGCGAACTACAATGCTCAGAAGAGCAGGAGTCATATTTGGCTTTTTGAGAGCAAATTTTGCTCGGGGGGGCATGTCGCATTTAGGAAGCCCTTATGGTGCCAGGACAGCAAAAAAAAAACACATGGCATACCATTTTGGAAACTAGACCCCTTGAGGAACGTAACAAGGGATAAAGTTAACCTTAATACCCCACAGGTGTTTCACGACTTTTGCATATGGGAAAAAAAAATGTTTTTTTTTACCAAAAATGCTTGGTTTAGCAAAAATTATACATTTTAAAAAAAGATAATAGCAGAAAATACCCCCCAAAATTTGAAGCCCAATTTCTCCCGATTCAGAAAACACCCAATATGGGGATGAAAAGTGCTCTGCTGGCGCACTACAGGTCTCAGAAGAGAAGGAGTCACATTTGGCTTTTTGGAAGCAAATTTTGCTCTGGGGGCATGCCGCATTTAGGAAGCCCCTATGGTGCCAGGACAGAAAAAAAAAACACATGGCATACCATTTTGGAAACTAGACCCCTTGGGGAACGTAACAAGGGGTAAAGAGAACCTTAATACCCCACAGGTGTTTCACGACTTTTGCATATGTAAAAAAAAAAAAATTTTTTACACTAAAATGCTTGTTTTCCCCCAAATTTTACATTTTTACAAGGGATAATAGCAGAAAATACCCCCCAAAATTTTTATCTCTTCTGAGTATGGAAATACCCCATAAGTGGACGTGAAGTGCACTGGGGACGAACTACAATGCTCAGAAGAGAAGGAGCATCATTGAGCTTTTGGAGAAAAAATTTGGCCATGTGCATTTCCAAAGCCCCCCGTGGTGCCAGAACAGTGGACCCCCCCACATGTGACCCCATTTTTAAAACTACACCCCTCACGGAAGGTAATAAGGGGTGCAGGGAGAATTTACACCCCACTGGCATTTGACGGATCTTTGGAACAGTGGGCTGTGCAAATTAAAAATTTTATTTTTCATTTTCACAGACCCCTGTTTCAAAGATCTGTCAGACACCTGTGGGGTGTAAATGCTCACTGTACCCCTTATTACATTCCGTGAGGGGTGTAGTTTCCAAAATGGGGTCACATGTGGGTATTTATTGTTTTGCACTTATGTCAGAACCGCTGTAAAATCAGCCACCCCTGTGCAAATCACCAATTTAGACCTCAAATGTACATGGTGCACTCTCCCTTCTGAGCCTTGTTGTGCGTCCCCAGAACACTTTGCGCCCACATATGGGGTACCTCCGTATTCAGGAGAAATTGCGTTACAAATTTTGGAGGCTTTTTTTCTTTTACCGCTTGTGAAATTTTAAAGTATGGGGCAACACCAGTATGTTAGTGTACAAAAATGTTTTTTTTTTACACTAACATGCTGGTGTAGACCCCAACTTTACCTTTTCATAAGGGGTAAAAGGAGAAAAAGCCCCCCAAAATTTGTTAGGCAATTTCTCCAGAGTACGGCGATACCCCATATGTGGCCCTATTCTGTTGCCTTGAAATACGACAGGGCTCCAGAGTGAGAGCGCCATGCGCATTTGAGGCCTAAATTAGGGATTTACATAGGGGTGTACATAGGGGTATTCTACACCAGTGATTCCCAAACAGGGTGCCTCCAGCTGTTGCTAAACTCCCAGCATGCTTGGACAGTCAATGGCTGTCCGGAAATGCTGGGAGTTTTTGTTTCGCAACAGCTGGAGGCTCCGTTTTGGAAACACTGCTGTAGGATACGTTTTTCATTTTTATTGGGGGGAAGGGGGGGTGGTAGGGGGGGCAGTGTACTTGTGTATATGTAGTGTTTTACTCTTTATTTTATGTTAGTGTAGTGTAGTGTTTTTAGGTTACATTCACACTGACGGCGGATTACACTGAGTCTCCCACTAGGAGTTTGAGCTGCGGCTGCAGCTCAAACTTGAAGCGGGGAACTCACTGTAATCCGCTGCCAGTGTGAATGTAACCTGTACATTCACATGGGAGGGGGGGGGGGGAAACTACAACTCCCAGCATGCACTGACAGAACGTGCATGCTGGGAGTTGTAGTTTTGCAACAGCTGGAGGCACACTGGTTGGAAAATACTGAGTTAGGTAATAGAACCTATTACCTAACTCGGTATTTCCCAACCAGTGTGCCTCCAGCTGTTGCAGAACTACAACTCTCAGCATGTACTGATTGCCAAAGGGAATGCTGGGAGATGTAGTTATGCAACAGCTGGAGGCACGCAAGTACAACTCCCAGCATGCCGAGACAGCCATTTGCTGTTCCTGAATGCTGGGAGTTGTAGTTTTGCAAGATTTAGAGGGGTTCAGGCTAGAGATCACTGACAGTGGTCTCTAAACTGTGGCCCTCCAGATGTTGCAAAACTACAAATCTCAGCATGCTAAGACAGCAAACTGCTGTCTGGGCATGCTGGGAGTTGTAGTTTTGTAACATCTGGAGGGCTACAGTTTAGAGACCACTGTCAGTGATCTCTAGCCTGAACCCCTCTACATCTTGCAAAACTACAACTCCCAGCATGCCAACACAGCAAACAGCTGTCAAGTCATGGTGGGAGTTGTAGTTTTGCAACATCTGGAGGGCCACAGTTTAGAGACCACTCTCTAAACTGTCGCCCTGCAGATGTTGCTAGGCAACAGACTCCTGGACACGCCGCCACCATACTCACCTCCACCGCCGGGTAAGTGACCGCTGCTACTACACGGTTCCCCCCGCTGTGCCCGGACACCGATGGGTGGGCGTAGCGGGGGGGGGGGGGGGGGGGCCAAACTTTAACCGCCCCCAGTCTGCTATTGGTCGGTCGCTCCGCCGATCAATAGCAGGGATAGGAGGGGTGGCAACCCTGCCACCTCACTCCAATCTCTTCAAGGGGGATCGAGGGTGTCTTGGACACCCCCGATCCCCCTTATTTTATCGCGGCGCTGCCGTTGATGGGCAGGGGGAGAGCGCTCCCCCTGCAAAAACCATAGATGCCGTGATCAGAACTGATCACGGCATCTATGGGGTTAATGCTGCCGGGACCGGCGCGATCGCGGCCCCGGCAGCTGCGGTGGGACTCCGGCTGTGATTGACAGCTGAGTCCCACCCGCGATCTCCTGCGCTGCCCGTGGCAGAGCAGGAGATCGCTTGGACGTATGCATACGTCCATTTGCGCGAACGTGTAGTTCGCCTGGACGTATGCATACGTCCAATAGCGGGAAGGGGTTAAGGTCCAAGTCCATTATGACCTTAAGGACCTTCCTTACAAGCTCTCTGCTTGTAAAAAAAAAAATATAGACATACCAAATAAATTATATATTGATTCACATATGCAGTATGCCTACTTTGTTTGCATCATAAAGTTGACATGTTTTTACTTTTTGAAGACATCAGTGGGCTTCAAAGTTTAGCAAAGATTTTCCAATTTTTCACAAAGTTTTCAAAATCTGAATTTTTCAGGGACCAGTTCAGTTTGAAGGGGATTTGAGGGGCCTTCATATTAGAAATACTCCATAAATGACCCCATTATAAAACTGCACCCCTCAAAGTATTCAAAATGTGAAAAAGACAAAAACAACTAGTGTGGACGGTATAGCAGAGTGGCTTCAATGTGCACAAAAATTGAAGGCTTACCGGATCATTTTGTGCCAAGAGCACAACACCTCAGCAGGCATATAGACTCGCAGGAAAAAATGGAGGTCAGCAGCCACGGTTTCCCTTCCAGGTTCCTCTAGGTCGCTGGATGGGCAATGAAAAGTGGTGGATAAAATCCAGGAAAACAGGAATTACCATACGGCGCTTTAACTCCTTGGACAGATGCAGGCAACAGTCCATATGACAGGTTAATTAACCTGTCATATGGACTGTTGCCTGCATCTGTCCAAGGAGTGAAAGCGCCGTATGGTAATTCCTGTTTTCCTGGATTTTATCCACCACTTTTCAAAGTATTCAAAATGACATTCAGAATGTTTGTTTACGGGCTCAGGAGAGGGCTCAGAAGGGAAGGAGCGACAATGGGATTTCGGAGAGTGAATTTTGCTGAAAGGGTTTTGGGGGGGGGGGGGGGGGGGAGTGGGCATGTCGCATTTAGGAAGCCTCTATGGTGCCAGAAAGCAAAAGAAAAAACATATGGCATACTATTTTGTAAACTACACCCCTCAAGGCATGTAACAAGGGGTACAGTGAGCCTTAACACCCCACGGGTGATTGACGACTTCTCCTTAAAGTCGGATGTGTAAATGATTTTTTTTTTTCAACAACATTTTCAGTTTTTACAAGGGATAATAGGAGAAAATGCCCCCAAAATGTGTAACATCATTTCTTCTGAGTATGGAAATACCCCATTTGTGGACGTAAAGTGCTCTGCGGGCGCACTACAATGCTCAGAATAGAAGGAGCCACAGTTGGCTTTTTGAAAGCAAATTTTGCTAAAATGTTTTTTGGGGGGCATGTCACATTTAGGAAGCCCCTATGGTGCCAGAACAGAAAAAAAGAAAAAGAAAAAAAAACACATGGCACACTATTAAGGAAACACACCTAAAGAAATGTAACAAGGGGTACAGTGAGCCTTTACACCCTACAGGTGTTTGACAAATTTTCGCTAAAGTTGGATGGGAAATTTTTATTTACACTTTACATCCACATATGGGATATTAATAACGGTGTTGCAAATTTTGGAGGGCTTTTTCTCATTAGCCATTGTGAAAATGAATAAATTGGGGGTAACACCAGCATTTGCGAATGTAAACTGCTCTGTGGGCGCACTACAGGTCTCAGAAGAGAAGGAGCGCCATTGGGCTTTTGGAGATTAAATTTTGCTGGAATTGAAGGCCATGTGCGTTTACAAAGCCCCATGGTGCTAGAACAGTGGACTCCCCCACATGTGACCTCATTATGGAAACCACACACCTCACGGAATGTAACAAGAAGTGCAGTGAGCATTTATACTCCACAGGTTTTACAATTTATTTTCAAACATCTGAATTGACTGCCTGGTAAATTTAAAAGCCACCTAGGCAAATGGCAGCTGAAGAAGAGGTTTAAGCTATTTCTGGTTGTTGTTTTTTTTTGTATGAAGAACACTGTAATTTATCATTATTGACACTAATCAACAGATCCAAAAATTCAACACTTTCAGTACTGATGTGTGGAGAATAAATATTATAAGTATTAGTGTTTAATTGGGTCATAAAGGATTCAAAATCTGACCTATCACCTTCCCAAATCATTATGACGTCATCGAAGGAACGTCTGATATTTCCAATAGGCCATGAATAAATTGGTGTAGCTTTGCGTGAATCTGGTGCCCATTGCAGTGCTGTAGTCTGCAAAGAAAATTGATCCTTAAAATAATAATTATGTGATAATATGAAATGTATTGCTTGTGTTGTTAATAGGATCTGTTGATCTGAAAATTGTGATGTTCTTAAAAAATATTCTATTTCTTGAATACCTATTTTATGTTCAATTATGGTATGCAATGAGTTTTCATCGAGAGTAGCCAAAATATAATTAGATTTCCATGTTGAATTCTCCATAATTTTTATAAGTTGTGTCTTTTAAATTAGATGGTGTATTTTGGACCAATGGCTGTAAGATTTTGTCTATATATTGGGATAAATTGGAGCTGATTGAACCTATACCAGACATTATAGGATGGCCTGTTGGGTTACAATAGAAACCTGCCAATCTAGTCTGAGTCTCTAGAATGAATTTATGTTTGTGGTTAGGATGTTTTGATGAAGTGCTTTTTGACATAATGTCTTTTAAATCCTTTCTCTAATCATGTATAGGGTCAGATTTAAGGGTTATATAAGCCTTATTATCAGACAATTGTTGCAAACATTCTGCGTTATAGCCCTAGGTATTCATAATAACAATTCCCCCCACCTTGTCAGCAGTTCTTATTGTTATATTTGAATTTCTTTGAAATTCCTTAATGGCCAATTTTTCTTTGTATGTTAGATTATTTTCTCTATTTGAGCCAATATGTAGACGCCTTTAGATATTAGACGCCTTTAGATATTTTTCCACTGATTTTTAAAGGTGTGATTTCAGGGTACAGACAAATCCAAATCCCCCACAAAGTGAAAACAAAAATAAGAATGAAAAATCCAACTCGCAACTACCAACCAAGACTCATTTTACACAGTATAATCAACATCACCTGCTTATCATCACACTCAATATAATGTCTCTACAAACAGATATGCACCCTTAATGAATGACAATTTTTTTTTAGGATAAAGAACTCCAAAAAAGTTCAGTCACTCAAATCATCAATCTCATTGGAGTCCGAATCACAATTTACACCGTATGCACCAAAAATATCACAATGCAAACTTTTCAAATCATCCCAAAAACACCACCATTGTCAACCAAGAACATATACCAACAAATGCAATCCCCCAATACCCAACCCACAGCAACCCCCGCCAAGGAGAGAACAAACTATCACGGTAGAATTCCACAAAATTCCACAGTCTAACATTCCCAAAAAACATCAGTACACAGACGAAATAGACGAACTAGAAGAAACAGATCGTCCATGGGCAAAAATAGGAAAGACAGATTAATGGATACTTATTCTATTATAAATCTAATTTCCTCAAATATCTCTTTTGAATAAAGGTCTCAAGTTTGCTCCTTTTGAACAAATTTGAAACCTATATAGCAGAGGTACTCAACTGGCAGATCGCAGCCCAGATCCGGACCGGAGCCACCAGTCATCTGGACCGCCCACCGGTTCTCCCCTCATTCATTTGTATAGGTGTCTCCAAGATACTGATACAAATGAATAGTCGCGGCCCGGAGCAAGGGAACAATGTGCTCCCTGCCCGACCGTCTTTCGCTTCTCTGATGTTATTTTTTTTAGCGCTGCCGGCATCATCTGCTCTGGCCAGACCTGACTAGAAGAGGCCAGAGCAGTGCGGGACCTGGGACAGGAGCCAAGCTCTCAGGTAAATATTTATGTTCCCTACCTGTGACTCTCCAGTTGTTACAAAGCTACAACTCCCATCATGACTGACTATCTGTGCATGATGGACGTTGTAGTTTGCAGCAGCTGAACAGTCATAGTAGCATAGTTTATGTGAAGGCATGAATAGTTGTGGGGGCACGGTGGCATTAATTGTGCTGGCATTAATTGTGTTGCAAAATTAAAAATAGCAGGCAAGTGGAAAACTAAAGAACTCCCCAATGTGAAACATATAATTAACGAAACCCATTACAATTCCAATTAATGGAGAGATCAATTGCCATAGCAAATAATAGTTTAAACTATTTAAATTCTGCTTGGTGTAAATGGCTGGAGTTTCAGCCACTATAAGGAAATTCTGTTTCTGGGGGATAGGAAGAAATAAGGAGAGAAGGCTGCTGGAGTGCTGAGGGGGGGTGTGTCCAGTCTCATCCAATCATAGTTCCTCTCACACTTAACTGCCATATGCTGTTGGTTGGACACCCCCCCCTCAGCACTCCAGGCTGCACTTTCTGTGTTTGGACTTCGGTCCAAAGTCTGTGTATGAGATGGGGGGGAAATGTGCTTTTGAGCTTTTTTAAGCTCAGTTTTTTTTCAACAAAGTATATTAGAAATATTTTTTATTTACCATAAGGAGTGCAATAGCAAAAAATAGTTTTAATGAGAGTGCACATTTAAGGTAATAATCTCTAGACATAATTTCCACTCCCCCGCCCTTATTGGTATTTTATATCAGTATATCTTTTCTGTTTTTTAATTTAGTTAAAGCTGTGGTCTCATTATGACTAATGTCACCCATCACTTTTTGTTGAAACAAATCCAGGTTCCCACCCACCTGTAAGGGGGGTGAGAAGGTGGACTTATTACCTCTGTGAAATTCTGTAGGTGTAACAGCAGTATCAGATAAATTCATGGGATCACCACCTAATAATTCCACCAACGTTGTTAGTGATTCTTTTTCCATTTCAGATGGATTGTCCAACATGGAAAACCCCTGAGGACCAACATCAAGTGGAGTTTCACCTTCTCTTTTTGTCTTTTCATAACTTTTATTGTTAACACACCATTTATGCAGATATAACTTGCGTACAGCACGAAATAAGTTGATCTCAAAATTAACAATATTAAAAGTCTCAGGAAAACAAAAATGTAGTCCCTTTGAAAGAACCGCAATTTCATCAGGATTTAGAGGACAACCAGAAATATTTATCACTGCTGGGGGGTCTGCCACGACACTTGTTTCCGCTTCTAGTTTCTTTTTCCTCCTGTTCCTCTGCCTTCCCCTTTGAACAGGTTTCCTAAAGGGGGAACCTGGGTATTAGATGGCCTTCTAGACGGCCTGGGATTTTCTGAAAAGCTGGAGTCTGAGTCAGTTGTCCATAAGTCGGACATCTTAGGTTTTTGTAATCTGCCTTTGATATTTCTTCTTCGTGTTTTCCCATTAGTTTGTTTTATAAATACTCAGTATTCAACATAGTCTGTTTTATCCCGTAGGAACTTGTCAAATTTTTGGTCTTTTAGAGTTGCTTGCAATGAAGCCATTTTTTTTTCTCCAGATATTTTAGGGTCAGTTCATATTGTTCACTTGTGAGACGAGTGCTAAGCTCTTTTTTTTAGCCTTGCACAATTCTGTTGTAACATGTAACATTCCTCATTATTTTGTTCTAGCACGAGATGCATGGCTTACAAAGATGTATCAAGGAACAAATTTTCTTTCCTTCTCCTAAACTGATGCCCTCCTGAGCGCTGGTTGTTTTTTCCTTTTAATATATATCTTTACGGTTGTACTTGAAGTCCATCCGGATTTTACCTTGACACTCTCCAATCCTGATTGGATACCTGCCTTGGTGGAGGAACGCCCCAATATCTACATTGTACCTAGATGGCCCTGGTGGTGTTTGCAGTGAACACCAAATCTTTGGGACTCACTGCTCACACCAGGTGAGTGTACTCCAATATATTTTTAAGTGTTTCCTCTTCAGATTGCAGCGCTCCCTTTTTTTTGCAAATTTTTTGTTAATTTATTGTGGCAGTACAATGATACGTGGTTCAAGTGTTGTTTAATGTTGCTGTGTGGTTGAACTTTGATTAAGATTGATGGATATGGTTCAGTTGATGCCTTTGAACCATGGGAACTAGGTCAATTGGTGATTGATTTAGTGTTTGAACCTTGGGAACTGGGTTAATAGGTTGATTGAAATGGGATGTAATGTGTAAGGTACAAATGGATGGATGAATGAATGAATGAGTTGTAAATAATATAGTTCACCAGTAGATGGCAGCAAACGGTTGGGTAAAAAGTACTTGTAATGTTTCATGGGGGAAAAGGTAAAGTGGAGAAACTTGAGCATTGGCATGAAGTGATTTCATAGGGGTTATTTTTGTAGTAAATTGAATGTTGCAAAAATGGCTGTATTACAACAGGTGTTATTGGAAGTTGGAAGTAGCCATTCTTAGGATCTTGGTGTTACTTATTGTTACTTTTAACTTTTTATATTTGTTATATATATTTTCATATTGTATTTATTATTATTCATTATTAATTACCAGCCTTGGTAGTTGGTGGAGGGTGCCACATCCCTGGTGGTAATGGGGGGGGGGGGGTTAGTGGATTAATTCGGTGGCTTCATTGAGCCCCTGGGGTTATAATGTCGCAAGGCGGAAAATCCAGAACATTTCTCTTCTGGTGAGGATTTCAAATCTGTTGGGGAAGTGGTTTGGGATGTGATCAATGGGGGCAGATGGTGAACAGGTCCTCTTCGCCAGGGTGCCGTTCGGTGCAGTGTCTGGAGATGCTGTGGAGTAGAAATTTATTATTGATATTGTTCCTGTGTTATGGCGGTGATGATGAAGGGGGGGTGGGATGATGACAAGGGGATGATGACAGGCGGTGATGATGAAGGGGGGGGTGGGATGATGACAGGCGGTGATGATGAAGAGGGTGATAATGACGGGGGTGTTAATGACGGGGGTCTGGATGATGGCAGGGGGGATGATGTATTTCCCACCCTAGGCTTATAATAGAGTCAATAACGTTTCCTGGGATTTTGGGGTGAAATTAGACATTTGCTCATGACAGTGTGTCTGCTCGTAGCGGTGGATTGCTGCTACGAGCAGGCACAGCTGGAGGCAGAATGTAGGGGGTCCTTAGTCGGTGGACCCACAGCTTAAGATACTGCGGATCCGTCCATGTGAACGTACCCTTAGGGTGAATTCACACGTTCAGTATCCTGCATGTATTTAATGCGCATATTTTGAACCTGCAAATTTTATGCTGCAGATTTCAATGTAAACTAAATGACTGAACACAACATCAAATCTGCAGGTTAAAAATCTGTGCAGGATACTGTACGTGTGAATTCACCCGGAGGATCAGTTCACACGTGCATATTTTATTCTGCAGATTTTGCAACCGATTGAAGTCAATGGGCAACAAAATCTGCAGCAGCAAAATATGCACCTGTGAACACACCCGAAAAGAATCTTTGTTTGCCCAACATCAGCCAATCATAGTGCAGCTTTCATTATGTATCGTGCTGCAGAGAAATTAAAGTTGTGCTGTGACTTAGGGCATGAAAACAGCTTTTTTTCTTTTGTTTTGTTTTTGGTCTTCTTTTTAGGGTACTTTCACATGGGCGAGTTACTTGCATGTTTCCTGCTAAGTATTTATCTGATACTGTTTTCATAAATCTGTATTAGTGAGTTTGTTTAGGAAAAAATTTAATGTGATGGCTCTCGTATGCTAAAACAATAGTGTGTAGACCGGGCAACTAGTAAAACACAAACCGCAGGTGTCTATAAAATAAATAGAAATAACAAATGTAACTAGTGCTCAAGATCTGAATACATGGCAAATATTTTATTAAGATAATTAAAAGGATATATTTGTCAACAATACACAATGCTTCTCCCAGCAGAGCCCTTACTGGTAGGAGGCAATCAATATATACAAATAGATAAGATAAATGGTATAAAATGCTGAATAATAAAAATGCAGAATGATAAAAATAGTGAACCGGTTTAAATGTCCATCCCAAAATTGCCTACAACGTTCCCTGATTGAGGTAGCATAACAAAAGCAAGTCTGTATGATAATTCTATGAAGAACGTAGGTGGCACAGCGTACCGCTCAACCAATTGTAGTTTTCCTGGTTCTTGCAGCCAGGTATGCGATGAGCAGATTGTCGGTGCAGACCTAGTTGTATCAGCATGGATCTCCTGGTTCTTGCAGCCGGACAAGCGTTTTTACAGTTAGCGTTGCAGACCTAGTGTCAGAAGCATGGGGTTGCGCACAGAGCGATAATGATGATAATATGCTGGCGATATCGCTCCTCTCCTGTGATCATGCAGGCCTTCTGGTTCTTGCTCTCCCTAGTAGCGTGCAGACCTGAATGTATGCAGATGCCCGTAGTGATATTGGAGATGCCAGTTACATTGTTGGAAACCACACTGGTTTGTGGTAGCAGTGAAAGGAAAAAATATATATATATCCATTTTTTTGTCCTCTTGGCAGAGAAGTGCAGGACCAGGGATTTAAATGATATATAGCATACGCTTGGTATGCTGATATTTAGACGTGTTTTGGTCCCTCCTTAGGGACCTTCCTAAGTAAAATCAGTAAGCAGTAAAATACTGCTTACTGATTTTACAGAGAAAGGTCCCTAAGGAGGGACCAAAAGTCGTCTAAATATCAGCATACAAAGCTTATGTTATACACCGTTTAAATCCCTGGGCCTGTACTTCTCTGCCACGAGGACAAAAAGTGTGTGTATATGTATGTATATATAATAATTATTTCACTGCTACCACAAACCAGCGTGATCTCCAACAACGTAACTGGTATCTCTGCATACATTCAGGTCTGCACGCTACTAGTGAGTGCAAGAACCAGGAGGCGTGCACGATCACAGGAGAGGAGCGACATCGCCAGCATATTATCATCATTATCTCTCTGTGCGCAGCCACAGGTTTCTGACACTAGGTCTGCATCGGTAACTGTAACATCGCTTGTCCGGCTGCAAGAACCCAGGAGATCCACGCTGATACAACTAGGTCTGCACCGATAATCTGCACATCCCATACCCGGCTGCAAGAACCAGGAGAGCGACAATTAGGTGAGCGGTACACTGTACCACCTACGTTCTTCATAGAATTATCATACAGACTTGCTATTGTTATACTACTACCTCAATCAGGGAACGTTGCAGGCAATTTTGGGATGGACATATAAACCGGTTCACTATTTTTATCATTAAGCATTTATTATTCACCATTTTATACCATTTATCTTATCTTATCTATTTTTATATATTGATTGCCTCCTACGAGCAAGGGCCCTGCTGGGGGAAGCATTGTGTAATATTGACAAATATATCCTTTTAATTATCTTAATAAAATATTTGCCATGTATTCAGATCTTGAGCACTAGTTACATTTGAGTTTGTTTAGGACTTCTAGTGTAAGGTTACACTGAAAGAACATAGGGGAAAATTTATCAAAACCTATGAAGAGGAAAAGTTGACCAGTTGCCCATAGCAACCAATCAGATTGCTTCTTTTATTTTTTTTTAGAGGCCTTTTTGAAAAATAAAAGATGCAATCTCATTGGTTACTGTTGGCAGCTGGTCAACATTTTTTGATAAATCTCCCCCATACTGTATTGGGGCGATCCTAAAGGTATATCCTGAAATAGAAAACCAGCTAATTTTCACAAATTTGCTCTTTTCACTTCAGTGATACTGAGCTGCAA
Source organism: Hyla sarda (assembly GCF_029499605.1). Lineage (NCBI taxonomy): Eukaryota > Metazoa > Chordata > Amphibia > Anura > Hylidae > Hyla > Hyla sarda. The sequence continues at coordinate 122,927,826 of NC_079193.1, forward strand.
TACCACGCACAACCTGAAGACAGCTATTGTGTGTTATTGAAGAAATTAGCTCTGTTTTTCTAATCCTGGATAACCCCTATTAAAACAACTGCCACTTAGAAATACACTGTAAAAGTTAGCATAGTGGGGGAGATTTATCGAAACCTGTGTAGAGCAAGAGTGGTGCGGTTTTCTATAGTAACCAATCAGATTGCTTCTTTCATTTTTAAAAAGGCCTCTGAGACATAAAAAAAACTGGTTGTTTTTAGCAACTTACTAGCTTCTTCTCTTCACAATTTTGATAAATCTCTCCCAGTATGTTCAAGCTGTAGTACTGTGTATTGCAGCCATACCTTTAGCTTCTTGATTGGTTGCTTTGTGTGGTTAAAATACGCTTTGTCCACCATCAGGAACAGTCGGATAGGTGTGGCCAGAGATCTACCATAAGAACTGTGAATTTATGGAATAGTCTGCCTCAGGAACTTGTCACAACAGAAACAGTTGTAGGCTTTACAGAAGGGTTAGATACATTCCTAGAACAAAATAACATTAATGTATATGCAGAAATATAGCCTTCCGTCCCCTCCTTGCATGTGCCATCAATCTTCTACTATGGTGCGCCAGAGATGTCTCAGCGAGACATTCCTCCCAGCTCAGCACTTGCGCTTTAAAGTGTAGGGTCACACATAACTGATCCACAGCATATTTGCTGGTGACCCACCCATATTGTGCCTTCAGCTGTCTCCCCGCCCCCTGGCGGCAATCCTCCTCCTCTTCGAGGAGCCACACAGGGGCCTGCAAGTCGCCGTGCGCATGCGCAGTGTACTCAGACTTTGCTGCGAGTGCACTTAGTGACCCACAAGTCCCTGTGGGGCTGGTCGGAGTGGTGCATTGCCGCTGTGAGCAGGCCAGGGAGTTGGGCAAGCAGGGGGGGATGGGCAACAGCTGGAGGAACACACTGGTTTAGACAGCTTAAGGCATGGCTGCAGTACACATCAATACATATTGGGGGACATGTATCAAAGATTTTACCCCTGTTTTGAGTATATTTTTTGCGCAAAATTTTGCGCAAGCCCCTTTTTTGCGCATTTTTTTGCACTCGTTTTGGTAGAGCATGTCGTCCAGATGTGGCTGAATCAGGGTACCTTGGAGCTGCATATATAGTACGCATGGATTTATTACCTGCGTACTTTTCCTTTGCACCAAAAATTTTGACGCAAATATAAGCCATCTTTAACTGCACGTAGCAATCCTTTCTATTTATGAAGGAAAGTTCTACTAAGGAACCACCAGAATGTTTTAACTTTCCTATCTCAATTCCTCATTTGGTTTGTTTTATATTGCTTTTTACTCCTTGGTTATTCCAAAGCACTTTTAAAATAATTTGCATATAGAATATTTGTTTACAGTTCAGTTATTCATTAGATCACTTGTATATTGGTATTGTTATTTTATGATCCAACAATTTAATACATTTACATAGGAAATGTTTGATAGCTTACTTATCATTGAACAAGCTCCGTCACATTAAAATAGCTTTGTAATCCACTTAACACTGCAGATCATTCTCCTTTTATTTTTAAAATTTACTGCTTTCCGTTATACTTTTCCCCAGCGCCCGGTAAGATGGTGGCTATCACTGATAGCCAGCCATCTTACCATGCGACCACGGGGGGTTTCATCCACCCCCCCCCAGCGATCGCTGCTATCAGCTAGTCAAATCTGACTAGTTGATAGCAGCGTTTCGCTATGAGAATACTTAGCAGCGCGGTGTGTGAGTCCGGATCACGGGGATCGGGACACACACCGCTCTGCTAAGTGTCCCTTACCAGTCCCCCGGCGTCACTTACCCGGCCATGCGGTGTCCCGAGCGGTCCCGGCGCGAGCGGCGTCCTCCAGGCGGTCCCAGGGATGGTGCGTCCCCGTGTTGAGTTTGCAGCAGCAGGGCGGCATCTTCATTGGCAGCAGTGAGATCGCCGTAAAGCGATCTCACTGCTGCCTCTGGGAGTTTCAAAACTGCAACTCCCAGCATGCCCTGACAGCCTTTGGCTGGACGCACACTAGTTGGGAAACATTGTTCGTTTCCTAACTCTTTTTCCCAACCCGTGTGCCTCCAGCTGTGCCTCCAAACTATAACGCCCAGCATGCACTGACAGACCCTGCATGCTGGGAATTGAAGTTGTGCAACAGCTGGAGGCACACTGGTTTGGAAACACTAAGTTAAGTACAAAACTTTCAAGTGTTTTGCAACCAGTGTGCCTTCAGCTGTTGCATAACTACAACCCTCAGCATGCACGGACTGCCAAAGGGCATGCTGGGATTTGTAGCAGTATGCCTCCAGCTGTTGCATAACTACAAGTTCCAGCATGTCCTTCTGCTGTCACTGCATGCTGAGATTTGACGTTTTTGCAACAGCTGAAGGCACACTGGTTGCGAAACACTGAGTCTGTTTCCGTGTTTCGCAACCAGTGTGCCTCCAGCTGTTGCAAAACTACAACTCCCAGCATGCACGGACAGCCAAAGGGCATGCTCAGAGTTGTAGTTTTGCAACAGCTGGATGTTCCCCCCCCCCCCCCCCCCCCTCCCCAATGTGAATGTACAGGGTACACTCACATGGGCGGAGGTTTACAGGGAGTGCTGCAAGATTGAGATGCAGCAAACTCGCTGTGAACCCCCACCCGTGTGACTGTACCCCAAAAACACTACATTACACTACACTTAAATAAAATAAATAAAAAACACTACATATACACATACCGCTACACAGCCCTCCCCTCCCCAATAAATATGAACAACGTCTGGTACGGCACTGTTTCCAAAATGGAGCCTCCTGCAAAACAACAACTTCCAGTATTGCCAGACAGCCATTGACTGTCCAGGCATGTTGGGAGTTTTGCAACAGCTGGAGGCACCCTGTTTGGGAAACACTGGCATAGAATACCCCTATGTCCACCCCCTATGCAAAACCCTAATTTAGGCCTCAAATGCGCATGGCGCTCTCTCACTTTGGAGACCTGTCGTATTTCAAGGCAACAGTTTAGGGACACATATGGGGTATAGCCGTACTCGGTAGAAATTGCATTACAGATTTTAGGGGGCCTTTTCTCCTTTTACCCATTATGAAAAGGAACAGTTGGAGTCTACACCAGTATGTCAGTGTATAAAAATAAAATGATTTACACTGACATGCTGTTGTTGCCGCATACTTTACATTTTCACAAGAGGTAAATGGGAAAAAAGACCCCATTTTTTGGGACACAATTTAGCCAGAGTACGGAGATACCACATATGTGGGCGCAAAGTGCTCTGCGGGCGCACAATAAGGCCCATAAGGTAGAGTGCACCATGTACATTTGAGGTGATTTGCACAGGGGTGTCACAGATTATGTTAAATGAAGAATAAGGACATTGGTATAATTGATGTGTTATAATTGGGTGCAAAAAGTGGTATTATTGTGAGATTAAAACTCTACATAATGAAGAAAAAAATTCTAAAACTAATAACGAAGACACACTTACTGTTTAGGTGCAGATACGCTGCAGACAAAGCTCCTACTAAATAGAGCTGCGGTGTAAATTTATGCTCGAGGAGAATTCTAAATTTAAACGCAATTCAAGAAAGTAGCTGCGCAAGAATGATAAATTTAACGCAGCTGCGCCAATTTAGACAACAGGCAAAGGGGTAAAAAACTTCTATTATACACTGGAAATGATACATGTCCCCCATTGTGCTTACCTTTTATAGAGTATTTCTAAGTGACCGTTGCGCTTTAAGGTTGAGTCATACATGGTTTATTTTTCCATAATCTATTTAGCTGCAGCTAATCCACAACAAAAGCCACATGTTTACATGTGGCTTTTCAGCATATGTCACTATTTGCATTGCAATATGCAGCAAGTTCACTGCAATAATATCTGCAACAGAACACTACTTCTTTGTGTGACTCTTCACCCATTCACCCCTTCGAATCCTTTTAACTACAAGCTGTGAGAAGGTTAAAAAAAAATGAACAACTTAGTAATTTACCTTGACCTTGGATACCAGTGGATGTAAAGAGAAGCTTATAAATTGTGTTGCCTCTGCATATGAATTCTAATATAAGTGTTTTGAGACTAGGTGTAGGGCAGTTATAAAGGACATGGCATGGGCATCCACTTGGCAAATGAGGTTCAATGTGGATAAATTTAAAGTTATGTATCTGGGTACTAATAACCTGCATGCATCGTATGTCTTAGGGGGGATTAAACTGGCAGAGTCACTGGTAGAGAAGGATCTGGGTGTACTTGTAGATCACAGACTACAGAATAGCAAGCAATGTCAGGCTGCTGCTTCCAAAGCCGGCAGGATATTGTCATGTATAAAAAGAGGCATGGACTCAAGGGACAGGGACATAATACCCCCCCCCCCCTTTATAAAGCATTGGTACGGCCTCACTTGGAATATGCTGTTCAGTTTTGGTCGCTTGTTCATAAAAGGGACACTGCGGAGTTGGAAAGGGTGCAGAGACGCGCGACTAAACTAATATGGGGCATGGAACATCTTAGCTATGAGGAGCGATTAAAGGAGTTACAATTGTTTAGTCTTGAGAAGAGACGTTTAAGGGGGGATATGATAAACCTATATAAGCATATAAATGGCCCATGCAAAAAATATGGAGAAAAACTGTTCCAGGTTAAACCCCCCCAAAGGACGAGGAGGCACTCCCTCCGTCTGGAGAAGAAAAGGTTTAGTCTAAAGGGGCGACACGCCTTCTTTACCGTGAGGACTGTGAATTTATGGAACGGTCTACCTCAGGAACTGGTCACAGCAGGAACAATTAACAGCTTTAAAACAGGGTTAGACACATTCCTGGAACAAAATAACATTAATGCTTATGCAGAATTATAAAACTACATCCCTTTCCCTTATCCCCTTACACCCTTCACTTCAATGCCCTGGTTGGACTTGATGGACGTATGTCTTTTTTTCAACCATACTAACTATGTAACTATGGCATGGCACTCTGTGGGCTAACATATTCACTTGATTCTATTGTCATTCCAGATATTTGGAGCCTGGGTGTCATCCTGTTTATGTTAGTGTGTGGGACTCCTCCATTCCAAGAAGCCAATGACAGTGAAACCCTGACGATGATCATGGACTGTAAATATACAGTACCCAAGCATGTGTCCAGAGAGTGTAAAGAGTAAGTGTTTGGTTTTTTTTTGGCCCCTTGAAGTGCTGTTCTTTCTAGATCATTTGTACCAGGTTATTTATTAGAAATCCAATTTTCAATGATAATCTCATGGCCGGCTCTGTCTATAGACAAACTAGACAACCACCTAGAGTGGCCTCTGAAGGGGGGCACCTCTCTGACCGTTGCAGCAAACAAAATCTTTAACCATCCAGCGCAGCCCTGATGGCACCACCACGTAGCGCTCTACTAATGATGCACATACCCTCCCCAGGCCTTATCATGCTTGAGTAGTGCTCCAAGCGAAAAGCAGCGATCGTCTGTGACAGCGCCCCTATCCCACAACACCCCTGCCCTGCCACTCATGTTGCTGGAGGAGCACTGTGAGATCCACTGTACACCCCTTTCCAGCTCCTCATCATGCTTGAGAAGCGCTGACAGATACTGTACCATCCTCTACTATCCTCAGTCACAACTACAGGACTGTACTATCCTCGTACTATCCTCAGTCAAAACTATCGGACATTCCTGTCATGTGTGATCTGTATGCTGAGCTGTGTATCTAATCCCCCATGTGTGATACTGTTTGCAGAGCCCCTGTATCTAATCCCCCATGTGTGATCTGTATGCTGAACTGTGTATCTAATCCCCCCCATGTGTGATACTGTTTGCTGAGCCCCTGTATCTAATCTCCCATGTATTATCTGTATGCTGAGCTGTGTATCTAATCCCCCCATGTGTGATCCTATCTGCTGAGCTGTGTATCTAATTCCCCATGTGTGATACTGTTTGCTGAGCCCCTGTATCTAATCCCCCTATGTGTGATATCTCTGTTGAGCTGTGAATCTAATCCCCCTATGTCTGATACTGGTTGTTGAGCCCCTGTATCTAATCTATAATGTGTGATACTGTTTGCTTAACTAGTGTTAGTTACAGTTTGTCACCCCAGTAGTAAGGAGATTATATGAGGAGGAGGTTTGTTACAGTGTGTCACCCCAGTAGTAAGGTGATTACATGAGGAGAAGGTTTGTTAGTGTGTCACCCCAGTAGTAATGAGATTACATGAGGAGGAGGAGGTTTGTACAGTGTGTCACCCCAGTAGTAAGGAGATTACATGAGGAGGAGGAGGTTTGTACAGTGTCACCCCAGTAGTAAGGAGATTATATGAGGAGGAGGTTTGTACAGTGTGTCACCCCAGTAGTAAGGAGGTTACATGAGGAGGAGGTCTGTTACAATGTCACCCCAGTAGTAAGGTGATTACATGAGGAGGTGGTTTGTTACGGTGTGTCACCCCAGTAGTTAGGTGGGGTGGGACCAATGGGCAGGGTCAAGGGGGGAGGCAAAATTAGCTTTTGCCTAGGGTGGCAAAAATCCTCGCACCAGCCCTGGATAATATAGCAACGGTAACATCGCTATTTCTCTCTTCATGACAAATTTAGATGAGGTACACTTTGTTAAAGAGAGGGCCACCCAGACCATAATCCTGTATGTTCAGGTTAGTTGCTGTTGATTGTAGTATATAGTCACTTATTTTACAGGTACTCAACCTATCGGGGTTCTGATTGGCACCCTGCAGCTGCATCACTTAGGTGTCAATCTGTTGTCTTGGAAACCAAGGCCTTCTAATGGCTTTTGTCACAGATCTGCTAGTATAGCCTGCTCACTGATCAAAAAGCAATGCATTGGGGGCTTAAAACAGTTGTTCTGTCAAATACAACTTATCCCCTATCCACATAATAGGGGATAAATGTGTTATTGTCGGTGTCCGAGCAAATTTCAATATTGGAGACCCAGCTCTATTCATTTCTTTAGGGGCACCGAAGATACCAGATTACAACTCTCATGCATCTCCGGCACTCCCATAGAAATGAGTGGAGCATGTTTTTGGGGTATGTAAAATAGCAATTTGCGAGAAAGTAAGGACATGCTGGTAGTTGTAGTTGCAACAGCTAGTGGGCGAATAAAAGATGCGGAAGGTGGTAGATGCGGGCGGGTGGCCAGAGCAGAGCTGGCCGGCTCACAGCAATATGAAACTTACAGCACTCATTTTTACTATTTCCCGTCCGGAGCCGTGATTGGCCAGTCAGTCCTTGCCAATCACGGCTCCAGCTGGAAAATGGGAAATTACAGTGCCGTAGTTCCATATTTCTGTGAGCTGGCTCCGCTCCCTGGCCAACGGGCACCCGCCTGCATCTACCACCACCTGCTAGCTGTTGCAACTACAACTCCCAGCATGCCCTTACAGTGAGGACATGCTGGGAGTTGTAGTTGCAACAGCTAGTAGGTGGGTGGCCAGGGAGCGGAGCTTTGCAAAAAGTCTCAGTTGGGACTTTTTGTGCTGCTTTTTAACAATACTGTCAAAAGGCATTTTGGTAAGCCAGGTCTGGCCTTCCTTTGACTTGCGACTTTTTGGAGAGGGCTTGCGACTTTTTGCACACTTTTTGCACACTTAATGAATTCCTGACCGCTGAAGTTTGCTTAGGTAAGGGTGTTTGCTACTTTATGCTTACCCACAAAAGTTGCACAAAAATTTGCTTAGGCGCATGTCCATAAATCCCTTGATAAATGTCCACCATACTGATTTGGAATTTAGATGATGAGCCCCAATGGTAGCAGGCGCTGTCTCTGTATAGCACTGCAGAATATGTTGGTGCTATGTAAATAAAGACAGTATTACTACTTATTTAAAGGGGTACCCCTGTGGAAAACTTTTTTTTTTTAAATCAACGAGTGCCAGAAAGTTAAACAGCAGCAGCACTCTTGGTCAAAAAATGGAGGCTCTTAGCGCACTTTTTGATCAAAACGTGTGTGTGTGTGTGTGTGTGTGTCCCCCACATCCATCCACTACACGGAGGTGGCCTCATTTTGGATGGGACCCTAACACACATTCTGAGCTTAACACTCATAACACTCACCTCTGCTGGGCATATAGCCTCCTCAATTTTAAATATCTCCTGTGAAAAAGGAGAGGAGTGCACGGCTACAGAGGGTGCCATTCCCCCTAAGTTGCACAAAAAAAAAAAATTGCCAGCACAACTACCTAATACACGAGCGCACGCTGCTGTAGCAAATACAGAGTATACAAAAAAAGAAGGTTGCAGCAGCACTCTTGGTTAAAAAAATGGAGGCCTTAGCGCACTTTTTGATCAAAACGTGTCCCCCCATCCACCACACGGAGGTGGCCTCATTTCGGATGGGACCCTAACATGAGCCTAACACTCACCTCTGCTGGGCATATAGCCTCTGACTGGGTGACATGCTGGATCCATTATCAATTTGTATACTACAGAGGAAATGGTTTTCTTTTTGGAACACAGAGCTCTCTGCTGCCATCATGACCACAGTGCTCTCTGCTATTTTGTCCATTTTAGGAACTGTCCAGAGCAGCATATGTTTGCTATGGGGATTTTCTCCTACTCTGGACAGTTCTTAAAATGGACAGAGGTGTCAGCAGAGAGCACTGTGTTCCAAAAAGAAAACCATTTCCTCAGTAGTATTAGCAGCTAATTAGTACTGGAAGGATTAAGATTTTTTAATAGAAGTAATTTACAAATCTTTGAGAGGCTATCCCAGGGAAGTTATAGAAGTTGCCTTTAGTAGGGCGGCAGCTGAGGACCGCAATAACCTGTTGAGGGGGGAACCCTAAAAACACCAAAAAAAGATATAAAAAATCTAATAAAAAAAGAGCTTTAATTGCCCCAGAGGAGGATTCCAGTTCTAGCCGCTTTTCATTTGTCTTTAATTATAGTCCTATGGCGAACAGGTTAAAAAAAGCTATTAGTGACAACTGGCCACTCCTTCAAAGAGACCCGCTGTTAGCGGATCTTACCAAGGAGAGGCCAGTTATAGCATTCAGGGAAGTCCAAAACCTAGGTAGTTTACTTACCAGTAGTCGTTACACTGCTGAAAAAAAAAAGTCGGGACTGGTTGAGCAATGTCGCCCCATCGGGCAACCATTGTTGTGGCACTTGCACATACCTGAAAAAAAGGCAAGAATTACAAACTAGGAGGTTCCGACATAGTAGTGAAAGAATTGATTACTTGTCGCACTGACTGTTGTCTATGCGTTAGAATGTGCATGTGGCCGCTTCTATATAGGAAGCACGATACGACCTATGCACATTCGTTTTAGAGAACATGTCAACTCAGTAAGATCGTTAAAAGGTTGTCCCAGGATTATCGATCATGTAAATAAGGAGCATAAAGGAGATACCTCAGTACTGAAGTTCTTTGGTGTAGAAAAAGTAAAGTCCGTTCCTGGGGGAGACAGGAGAAGAACACTGTTGCAGAGGGAAGCCGGCTGGATCCTGCGCACGCGTGCGCAGGGCCCAGCAGGCTTGAATGATAAAGTGGATCTCTGCGCCTTTATCTAATTTTCATCTAATTTCCCTGTTGGCAGGATTGTTACCGTATTTTATAATGTCACATTGTGTTGTTTGTATGTTTTTAACCTTTTTCTACTTTTTCACTTTGTTACACTTATTATGGGTGTATGGTTGGTAACATACGCCCACTGACGTCATCCTCAGGTATATTTTACCGGTCTTGACGGCAGTGGGGGGTGGCCTGAAGAAGTGCGCTTGTGCACGAAATAGCTATTGCTCACCTGGCGTCCCTCTCTCCCGATCTGTTGTGTCCTGCCGGTTCACAAATAAATCACCGTATTATTCAACGTGGTGGGTGCCATCTTTCTTCTATTTGATTGTCATACCTTGCTGCACCTTCTGGATTGAGCACCCCTGTTAACATTTACGGACGATCCCGGCATTACAGTCTGCTTGATATTTGGAGTGGTGGCGGCTGTGCCGGAGGCTGCTTCTTTATCTCAATTTACAAATCTGTTTAACTTTCTGGCACCAGTTGATTAAAAATAAAAAAAAATAAAAAATTTCCACGGGAGTACCCCCTTTAAGAGCTTCAGGTAAATGTATAGAAGAATCAAAGCTAAAATCATCTTGTAGGTTTCCAGAATACAATCAGGTTTCTCTTAGTTATATTCTCAGTTTATTTGGGGGGGGGGAGGAGATCTGTCATTGTCTGTGCACAGGTTTTTTCTTGTAAAATGTTGCACGTCAGAGCTTTGTTTCATTTTTGCAAGTGCAGTAGTCACAACTTAATTATCTGTTTTTTTTGCTGAAAAGATCCAACATTTATGAGCAAGGGGATATAAAGATTTTCAACCTCACATCACCAGTGCACTTTCATAGTACCGTATTTCCTCCTCTCCTTCTATTAGGCATATCACTTTAAATGTTTCACCTAAACACCCATGAGGGCTTGTTTTTTGTGCCACCAATTGTTCTTTGTAATGACATCACTCATTTTACTACAAAATTTATGGTAAAATAATATATATATATATATATATATATATATATTTGAGCCCAAAAAAATGCCATTTTGCAAATTTAGGGGCTTATGTTTGTACGCAGTGCACTTTTCGGTAAAAATTATACAGTATCTTCATTCTGAAGGTCCATACAATTAAAATACACATTTATATAGATATTGTTTTTATTGTTATACTTTTAAAAATTGTCGTTTCTGATCCCTATAACTCATTTATTTTTCCATATAAAGGGATGTATTAGGGCCCACTTTTTGCGTTGTGATCTGTAGTTATTATCGATACAATTTTTTTTTTTATAGCATTTTTTTATTTCTTTTTTCTGGAATATGACATAACCAAAAAGTGCTAATTGGACAAACCAGGAGGCCGGTAGGGACCCTCTGCCTTTGTTGTAATTTTGTTCTGGTGGTCCCGATGCGTTGGCAATGTTTTCCCATTTTTGACTCAATGATCAACTTTGATCACAATGTCTAAAGGTTTAATGGCAGACATCTGCACGATCATCCATGTCTTGCATTAGACGTGGGCTGCTGATAGCAACAGGTACCCACCGGGTATGAAGTTCGCTCAGTTCTTAAGCATGCTTCATATGAAGAAAGAATTGTGTGTGCCGCTCACAACCCAAAAATCTGAGGTATTAATGGTTAATAAAGTCAATCCTCACCAACCAATAATAGAAAAAGAAACATTCAAAAAACATTAATCATATCTCAAGGATTTTACCATCCCAAATGGTACACAATGATAGATGGAAACAAATTGTCTGATAACGATGTACAAATTTATTGCACAATTGTATGATAATATTAAACATAAGACAGCCATTAATTAGAGTATTGCACTATTTAAAAAAAAAAAAAAAAAAGAATAAATAAAATAAGATAAAAAATAAAACAATAAAATGTGAATCATGCACTATATTTATACTTATCTGCCATTGGCAGAAACATATATGAAACACTGTAGCTGGATCTCAAAGTTCTATTTCTGGATGTAGTTGTATCTATGGTTTGAATGTTCTGATAATCCGGCATGAAAATCGGGTAATCCGGCATAGAATGTTGCTAATATAATAGTAACTGTAGTTAAAAAATTTAGACAGTCTTGTAAATGACTGGAAGTATCTTCCTATACAGTTGTTAAATTGTATCTCACCGATCCTCTGGCCGCTGGTCTCGTGCTGCAACGGGCCTTATGAAAAGTCCTGCGGCTGTTGTAACAGTGCGGGCGCTGGAGTTGCTCTCTTTGATACGGGCAGCTGTTAGCTCTGTGTATGCTGTATGGAGCGATCTCCCACGGGAGGAGACCCGTGGCTGACTGACAGCGTTGCCGAACACAGAACAGAGTATCAGGGGGGGAAGGCTGGATCTTTTGTGATGAATAAAGCCGGTACTTCAATGTGGATTTTAGCCAAGCAGCAGTGCTTCTCTTTAGTGCTATATTCAGACGATATAAATGACTCTAGACACGTTTCAGGGTACTTGATCCGACCCCTTCCTCAGTAGACAAATTGTATAAAAAACAGCAAGCGGATTACATTTATATGGTTAATCCACACTTGTTTCATATTAAAATAAATTATATTCAACATAAGAAATGGATTAGAAGGAAATTGTCTGGCATAAGGGCAATGTACAAAACCAGGATTTATTCCATTTAGTGATAGACATACATACAAAGAAAAAAGCAGAATGGCAAACAATGACATCACGTTCAAACCTTGTTCACACTGGTGTATTGCGGACCAGATGCACACAGTGCGAAATTAAGTTTCATAAAATTCGGTACAAGGATGATAAATACAATAGAAAATTATTTTCAAGATGATAAATTATATTAACACACTAAAATAGAAAGGCAAATGTAACATAGAAATAAAAAATAGAACAAAATGAATAAAAATGATGTGTTCACTCGCACAAAATGTGGGCACACACATATATTTAATAAGTGAATGAGGCATAAAAAATGAATAGTTAATACTTGTTGATGAGAAATATTTTTTGTGTGTCAAAAAAAACTGTGGTAGAATAAAGTACAATAAAAATAAATATAAAAATAAAATAAAAATAGCATGAAAATAAAACTAAAAATGAATAAAAATTTATATAAAAAAATTGAAATAAAGAAAAAGATAATGAAATAAAAAATGAAATATAAAATAAGAATAAAATGAGAAAGCAAAAAGAAAAAAACTGATCAAAAATAATAAAAAAAAATAAGGTAAAAAAATTATAAAAATAGTATATAAATCTACCATAATATTAGAAATATTCACTGCAGATATATTGAAGGTCTGGTGTGGGACCGGCCTCCGCCGACAATTCTACTACCCGGCGGCGGGTGACGATCCCAGACTAGACCTTCAAAGAAAACCAAACAATTCAAATCTGGAATTCAGCCCCTTAGGCTCCATTGTATCGAATTCATATTTTTTTTACTCTCGGCTTTGGACATTTTGATCATATAGCTTCCACCTCTCCAATCTTTCCTTATACCGTATATACTCGAGTATAAGCCGACCCGAGTATAAGCCGAGACCCCTAATTTCAACCCAAAATCCCAGGAAAAGTTATTGACTCTAGTATAAGCCTAGGGTTGAAAATACATCATCCCCCCCTGTCATCATACAGACCCGTCATTAACATCCTCATCATCATCACCGCCTGTCATCATCCAGACCCTCATCATCATCACCTGTCATCATCCCCTTGTCATCATCCCACACATCCCCCCTTCATCATCCCCTTGTCATCATCCCACACATCCCCCCCTTCATCATCCCCTTGTCATCATCCCACACATCCCCCCTTCATCATCCCCTTGTCATCATCCCCACCCCCCTTCATCATCCCCTTGTCATCATCCCACACACCCCCCTTCATCATCCCCACCCCCCCCTTCATCATCCTATTGTCATCATCCCACACACCCCCTTCATCATCCTCTTCTCATCATCCGCCCTCAGTGGTCTTCAACCTGCGGACCTCCAGAGGTTTCAAAACTACAACTCCCAGCAAGCCCGGGCAGCCATCGGCTGTCCGGGCTTGCTGGGAGTTGTAGTTTTGAAACCTCCGGAGGTCCGCAGGTTGAAGACCACTGCGGCCTTCGACATCATCCAGCCCCCTCTCACCCCCCTTTAGTTCTGTACAGTACTCACCTCCGCTCGGCGCTGGTCCGGTGCTGCAGGACTGTCCGGAGAGGAGGTGGTCTGGTGGGATAGTGGTTCCGGGCTGCTATCTTCACCGGGGGCGACTCTTCTCCGCGCTTCCGGCCCGGAATAGAGGCTTTGCCTTGACAATGACGCAGAAGTACGTTGGCAATGAACGTACCTCTGCGTCGTTGTCAAGGCAACGTGTCTATTCTGGGGCCGGGCCCGAAGCGCTTAGAAGAGGCCTCCCCGGTGAAAATAGCAGCCAGGAACCACTATCCCACCGGACCACCTCCTCTCCGGACAGCCCTGCAGCACCGGACCAGCGCCGAGCGGAGGTGAGTACTGTACAGAACTAAAGGGGGGTGAGAGGGGGCTGGATGATGTCGAAGGCCGCAGTGGTCTTCAACCTGCGGACCTCCGGAGGTTTCAAAACTACAACTCCCAGCAAGCCCGGACAGCCGATGGCTGCCCGGGCTTGCTGGGAGTTGTAGTTTTGAAACCTCTGGAGGTCCGCAGGTTGAAGACCACTGCGGGTCGAGAGTTCACTCGAGTATAAGCCAAGGGGGGTGTTTTCAGCACGAAAAATCGTGCTGAAAAACTCTGCTTATACTCGAGTATATACGTTAATCTGTAAACCTGTAAATGTTAAACTTGATGGGTCCTTTTTGTGATGTTTTAAAAAATGCTAAGATAATCTGTGTTTTTGTTCTCCTTTTTGATATTGTTGTGTTCTGCTTCTCTAAATTTTTGTGTTCTTTTCGTTCTTCCTACATATTGTTTGTGGCACCCACATTCCAGAATATACACTACCCCCCTGGTGTTGCATGTAATACATTCCTCAATCTGCCACTTAAAATCATTCACCTGGGAATGTACAATAGATATTTTTCTTGGACCTGTGGCAACCGTACAGCCACTACAGGAACCGCAACAAAAGAAACCTTTTGACTTCATCCAAGACTGTGTTTGATTGGATTTTAGAGGAGGTTTTATAGATGGAGCTATGGTTATTCCTAATTTGGGAGCCTTTGTGTATATTATTGGTGGATGTCCTGGTAATCACCTATTTTATATCACCTGTTTTATCTTATAGAGAAAAAATGGAATGGCTCTTGTTCACACCGCAACCAATATAGACCGGGGCTGCCCAATAATTACACCTATACCCCCGGTGTACCAAAATATTACAGAAATTATATAAAGATAATTGGGGCTCAAGGTCAAGGATATATGGACGCAAGTTAATAATAAAAATATGAGGACACCACTGGTTTATTTATCAAGATATTATTTATTAATTTGTTAATAAAATAAATTTGAGAGACGCAGTGAGTCGTGATCTTGCAGAGTCCCTTGCAGAATCACAGCACTCACTGTATAATATATATATATATATATATATATATATATATAATATACTAAATTAATATACAATACTAAAAATGTATAATATAGAGACAAAAAAATGATAAAAATTGTATAAAAGTAAGTAATTGATGAATAGCCTTTCTAAGAGTCCATCTGCATTTAATGCAGGCTGATACAGTCAATATCCTCAATGGGGAGAAAGATTATTGTCCAGTACAGTATTCAGTATATAACAGATAATCCAGTACCAGTGTATACAGATAGTCAATGTCCAATTGCCAGTATACTAAGGAGATTAATAGTTTGTAGCATAAATGAATGTGTTGCAGCGCTGTAGTAAGGATGTATCCTATAATATTTCAGTAGCTACTTTGTATTGCAAAAGATACAGGTTATCTCACCGCTCCAGAACGCCGGCTTTCTTAGGGGATGCTGCGATCTCTCTTGCGATCCCTCCTGCAGGCTTTTGCATTGTCTCTTCGTTCGAGTCCGACCATTCACACTCTCTGCACGAGAGGAAACTGTCTGGAGACTCCGCCGTCTCCTAGGATGACAGTGTCAGGGCTGGCGGTGGGTTCCGGATGATGTGGCTCCAGCGCTTCTGCTGGCGATCACGGCCGCGGCCTCGTGGCTCTGAGGAGCACGCTCCTGGCTGGCAATTAGATGGGTAAGTGGCCATTGGTACTGGGGCTCTCGGGGGGCTTATGCACTGGTCTCAAAGTTCATATAAAAGGGGCTGGACGCATTTCAAGACTATACTTAGTCTTTTCTTCAGCAGCAATATTATATTAAATATAGTCGGCGTCTCTATCGCTATCTTATATATAGTTGTATATGTTATACTCCTCCTCTACCAAATACATCACTTCCAGTGTAAATAGACACAAAGTAGTGGTAAAAGCATGAATGGGAACCGTAGTAAAATATATTAAATAAATATATAGAGCTAAAAAATGTGTTACAGCAACTCATAATAGTAGCATTGGTGTATATATATTGAATATTATAATAAATTATATATCTATGTGCACTGGAAATTTAAGCAAAACATAGACGATAGACATATAGAATCAAAAATAGTACAAATGCTATAAATATATATGTATAGAATAATTTTAAATATATATAAAAAAAATACAAATATTTAAAAAATATATAGAAACCCTTTATATAGAAAGTATATATATATATATATATATATATATATATATATATATATATATATATATATATATATATATGCCAAAAGGTCTTGGACACAATATAATAGTAATTTAATACCAGTATACACTGGTACTGGATTATCTGTTATATACTGAATACTGGACAGTAATCTTTCTCCCCATTGAGGATATTGACTGTATCAGCCTGCATTAAATGCAGATGGACTCTTAGAGGGCTATTCATCAATTACTTAATTTTTATACAGTTTTTATCATTTTTTTTGGTCTCTATATTATTAATTTTTAGTATTGTATATTAATTTAGTATATATTATTCATATATATATATATATATATATATCAATGAAGAAAATCTGCAGCACTACTTATCCAATACAGCAGCGGGTGCCAGCGCCCCAGACCCGATCAAAGTCCATGTAATATAAACGTAGAAAAAGCGCAGCACTCCTCAATGACGTGAAAAAAAGTGGTGATTTATTGGCTCACATAGCAGCAACGTTTCTGTCCTACCATAGGACCATTTTCAAGCTTAGTGACACAACTCAAGTAGGGGGTATATATACCCAAACATATGTGTACAATCAACATCATGATCAATATAAACAATTAACAAAATAAAGTGCATAAGTGCAAAAAATGCATTGCATTACAGGTAGTATAAACAGTATCAAAAAGTGTACATTCATATTATATAAAGTGCATTACATAAAATGTGCAGTGAATTAAAAACATGCTTGAAAATCTCATAATACATATAATTGTCTATTAATAACTGCAGCTGATGACAATATTAAATAATGTATACTATGATAGTAAGTGGAGATACCTGTGAGATGCTCCTGAGCATAACAGTATGGCGCCCGCAGCATGGGACGCCGTTTTCGGCGTCTACTATTGCGAGCAACCGAGTTCCGGTCAGGTGAACATGTCACATGACTAACAGCGATCACGTGATGCTGTAGTCATGGAGCCCACAGACGCCTGGACTTGCGCCCGCGAGAAGCAAATGAGTCAGATGGAGAATGGTCTAGTGTGTGAACAGCGCCCAAAGAATGGCACACAATCAATCCCAATGTATAGAGTAATAAGATATTGCACAGAATAGGAGAATTAAGTGAAATGTAGATAAACAAAAATGTAAATAAAATGAAAATGTATATAAAAGAATATAAAAAATAAAAATTAAAAAATAAAAAATAAAAATAAAAATAAAAAAATATAAAAAAATAATATAAAAAGTAAAAAATAAGAAATGAAGTAAAAAATAATGAAAAATATTAAATGCAAATAAAATAAAATAAAATGGTAAATAAATCAAAAATATTGGTACACAAAACCAGTGTAATTCTTTATTATTAATGTTCTCTCCCTTGAGCTGGGGAAGGAGGATAACGGCCAACTACTAGAGACCCTCCCTGGTTTGTAGGGCAACCCCGGATGTGTCCAGAAGCCGGGTCACCACCCGAGGATGCCAAAGGTTCATCCAATGAACATGAGGTTCTGTTAGGAATCCCCGGTTCACTAGAGTTCCCACTACAGCCAATTTTGGGAGTGTGCTAAAATAGCACCATAGACTCATGCATATATAATAATATTTTAGGCCAACCTCCAGATGTTAAAATAATGAAAATAAAATAAAATAAAATAAATCATAATTCTAAAGTATAAAAATAATGAAAGGATTAAATGCAAAGATAAACAAAATAGAAAAAGAATAGTTGAAACCAAAAGAACTTGTAGTTAGTACATCTGGGTTTATTGAGTACCCACTCTGGGTCTTTTCTCTCACTATTGACCATGTCACCATCTATATGTACATCAATATACTTATAAAAGCATGAAAATATTAAATAAAAATTATATGAGCAGTCGCACAGGTGTCTTCCACTTTGAGGTTCTGTAAACTGAAAAAATAATAAGTAAAAAAGAAAAAAAGAAAAAATTAGTACAAATCAATAATAATAATATATAGCAATAATCATATCCATATTCATAATAATGCAGATCTAAATTGTGTCAAAGAAGTCCCAGCTGAAGTTGTATAAATTTATCAACAGATGTAATAGTTGAAGATTGTCAAGAGGTATGAATAAAGTATAGGAGATATGCTCACCATTCTTATTATATTATATTGAAGTCAACATTAAGACCAATAGGACGGAGTGTGTTTAACTGATGAATCCACCAGAATTCCCTCTGTTTTAACCTTGCCAACCTATCACCACCCCTGTTAGGCTTGGGAACAGATTCTAGTGCCATAAATTTTAAATCTTTATCAGTGTGCCCTACTTCAGTGTAGTGCTTTGAAACAGGAAGATCCATCCTGTGCTTACGGATGCTGTATCTATGGTTGTTGATGCGCACCTTGAGACTGCACGTGGTTTGACCCACATAAAGCAGTCCACATGGGCACACCAACACATAGACCACCCAACCGGAATCGCACGTCAGGAACTGTCTCAACCGGTATTTTTTCTGTGTTGTGGGGTGGGTGAACTCATTGCCCTTCAACATTGAGGGACAGTTGATGCACGTAAGGCAAGGAAAGGATCCTTTTCTTTGGGATCCTAGGAAAGTTTGATGACTAGCTTTCTGTGGAGGAACCTCTGTTTTTACTAGTTTGTCTCTTAGGTTATATGATCGTCTGTACGACATCAGAGGGTTCACTCTGAACTCACTGATGTTTTTAAAGCTATCTCGCATAATAGGCCAGTGTTTATTCAGAATATTAGAGATATGGTTACTATGTGCAGAATAGGTAGAAATAAAAGGAATCCTAGTATGCTTAGCTCTAGTCTTGGGTTTCAGAATAGATTCTCTATCTAGCGCTAGTACCTCCTCTTTATGTGCATTAATGATATCATTAGGATAACCCCTTTGTTGGAAATTTCTAGACATAACATTTAATGTTTCCATTAACTTGGAACTGTCATCCACGATCCTCCTTGCTCTCAGCATCTGGCTGTAGGGCAAGGAGTTAACCATTTTACGCGGATGGCAACTCCGAAAATGGAGCAGAGTATTTTTGTCTGTAGGTTTGGAATATAATGTAGTATTTAAATGTTGTCCCGTTTTGCAAACCATCACATCAAGAAAGCTCACTTCTTGTTTGGAATAAGTCATAGTAAATTTGATTTTGTCCTCCATATTGTTTAACCCCTTAAGGACACATGACGTACTGGAACGTCATGTGTCCACTCCCGATCTATAACGCGGGGCCACGGCGTGGCCCCGCGTCATAGCGGGTCGGGCCCGGCCTCTAACAACGGCCGGGACCCGTGGCTAATAGCGCGCGGCATTGATCGCTGTGCCGCGCGCTATTAACCCTTTAGACGCGGCGTTCAAAGTTGAACGCCGCGTCTAAAGTGAAACCGAAAGCATCCCGGCTAGCTCAGTGGGCTGTTCGGGATAGCCGCGGTGAAATCGCGGCATCCCGAACAGCTGACAGGACAGCGGGAGGGCCCCTACCTGCCTCCTCGCTGTCCGATCGCCGAATGACTGCTCAGTGCCTGAGATCCAGGCCTGAGCAGTCATCCGGCAGAATCGTTGATCACTGGTTTCTTATGAGAAACCAGTGATCAACATAGAAGATCAGTGTGTGCAGTGTTATAGGTCCCTATGGGACCTATAACACTGCAAAAAAAAAGTGAAAAAAAAAAGTGAATAAAGATCATTTAACTCCTCCCCTATTAAAAGTTTGAATCACCCCCCTTTTCCAATAAAAAAAAAAACACAGTGTAAATAAAAATAAAAATAAACATATGTGGTATCACCGCGTGCGGAAATGTCCGAATTATAAAAATATATCATTAATTAAACCGCTCGGTCAATGGCGTGCGCGCAAAAAAATTCCAAAGTCCAAAATAGTGCATTTTTGGTCACTTTTTATATCATTTAAAAATGAATAAAAAGTGATCAATAAGTCCTATCAATGCAAAAATGGTACCGTTAAAAACTTCAGATCACGGCGCAAAAAATGAGCCCTCATACCGCCCCATACACGGAAAAATAAAAAAGTTATAGGGGTCAGAAGATGACAATTTTAAACGTATTAATTTTCCTGCATGTAGTTATGATTTTTTCCAGAAGTCCGACAAAATCAAACCTATATAAGTAGGGTATCATTTTAATCGTATGGACCTACAGAATACATATCAGGTGTCATTTTTACCGAAAAATGTACTACGTAGAAACGGAAGCCCCCAAAAGTTACAAAACAGCGTTTTTTTTTTCAATTTTGTCGCACAATGATTTTTTTTCCCGCTTCACCATAGATTTTTGGGCAAAATGACTGACGTCATTACAAAGTAGAATTGGTGGCGCAAAAAATAAGCCATCATATGGATTTTTAGGTGTAAATTTGAAAGAGTTATGATTTTTTAAAGGCAAGGAGCAAAAAACGAAAATGCAAAAACGGAAAAACCTCCGGTCCTTAAGGGGTTAAGAACTCATGAAAAGTATGAAGTTCTTCCTCGGAACCACTCCACAGGAGGAAGACGTCGTCAATGTAGCGCCACCACCCCAGACAATGTCTGAAGTGGCGGCACACATAGACGACGTCTTCCTCCAATGAACCAACATATAGATTTGCATACATTGGCGCAACATTCGTCCCCATAGCGGTCCCAACTAACTGTAAATAATATTTGTCATCAAAAATAAAATAATTGTTGGTCAAAATTAATTTTAATAAATCTAACATAAAATGTTGGGCCGCTATGGGGAAGTCTGTTGTCGCCAATTTCTTTTGAACTGCAGCAATCCCTTTGTTGTGATCAATAGATGTATAGAGACTGGAAATGTCAAATGAGACCAGGATTGTATCTGCAGGTATGTTGATATTGTGTATTTTACTTAAAAAATCATTAGTGTCACGTATATACGACTGGGCCCTAAAGACCAATGGTCGTAGAACTTTGTCCAAAAAAAAATTGAGGCATGACTCAGTACCGCCTCCCTACCCGAAACAATCGGGCGGCCAGGTGGATTAGACAGTGATTTGTGAACCTTTGGTAGGATATACAGTGATGGTGTTTTGGGATATTGTATTAAAAGAAATTCCTTGAGTGGCCCATCAATAATACCTGCTGCCAACGATTCACAAACAAGACTAGAGAAACGTTTCTGTATATCAGGACATGGATCTCTATCCAACAATTGATATGTATCAGTGTCCATGAGTTGTCTGTACACCTCTTTCCTATAATCAGCTGTGTCCATGACCACGATCCCACCACCCTTGTCCGCAGGCTTGATGGTGAGATCGTGGTCATGGACAAGCTGATCAAGGGCAATCCTCTCAGCCCTAGTTAAATTAGGATGCTCCCTGTCGGAGGGCCTCTCTTTTAACATTTCAATATCTTGTCGTACCAAAGACATAAAGGTCTCCAAGGGATGAGACATCAAGACAGGATTGAATGTGCTCTTATTTCTAAGATCAAACTTATTAAGCTGTAACATACAAGTATTGGTCTGAGACCCAGTCGAATATATATATATATATATATATATATATATATATATATATATATGCCAAAAGGTCTTGGACACAATATAATAGTAATTTAATACCAGTATACACTGGTACTGGATTATCTGTTATATACTGAATACTGGACAGTAATCTTTCTCCCCATTGAGGATATTGACTGTATCAGCCTGCATTAAATGCAGATGGACTCTTAGAGGGCTATTCATCAATTACTTAATTTTTATACAGTTTTTATCATTTTTTTTGGTCTCTATATTATTAATTTTTAGTATTGTATATTAATTTAGTATATATTATTCATATATATATATATATATATATATATATATATATATATATATATTATTATTATTATTATTATTATTATTATTATTATTATTATTATTATTATTATTATTATTATTATTATACAGTGAGTGCTGTGATTCTGCAAGGGCCCTGCAGATGCCACCTCACTCCTGCTGGGTATGGGTGAATGGGGCTGTCTCGGACAGCCCCATTCACCCTTTTTTTTCCGGGTCACCAGAGACCCGATTTCGCCCGGAATAGCGCAAATCTCCGGTCTGAATTGACGATTTGCCGCAATCGCCAACATGGGGGGGGGGGGGGACCCCCGTCCCCCTGGGCGATATGCCGGGATGGCTGCTGATAGATATAAGCAGTCATCCATTTCCGATCACCGTGTCCGGAGACGCGGTGATCCAGGAAAGCTGCGCCTTAAATGTACGGCGCTATGTGCTAAGAAGTAATTAGCGGCGCCGTACATTTACGGCGCTCGTCCTTAAGGGGTTAATCCCTAAGGGTCGGACTTTGTAAAGATTTCCAGCTGGGGATCTAGATGACCCAGAATTTAATAAAAAATGGAATGACACTTTAAAAGATTTATAAAGAAAATTATAAATAAAAATTAAAAATTACTCAAGTGGTATGGTGAAACTCGTAATAGAAATAATTAATCTGATACAAATTCACGATCTAGAAATAAATAAATTGAAGATAGAACTTGAAAATTTTGAGCAAAATGTTGAATATTTAAAGCAACAGAATTTTTTATGTAAAAAATTGGATAAGTTAGAAATGGAAATAATGAATAGAAAAAGTAAGAAATTAGTATGGCAGAAAACAAACAATTCAAATAATCCTGAAAATAGAGCAAATGAAGATCCCTGTGGGATCTCTACTCAAAACAGGTATCTTCCCCTTATAGAAGACAAAACATTTTTTAGGGAAAAATAAGAATGTGACATACATACCAACATCACAAAATCACAATCATCATTGGCAACCACGTTGGCAAAATCACAATTCACCATACAGGACACACACAAGACCTTATCAGTACGAAAATTATTACACATATCGCAGACCACACACCCCAAGAAAATTTCATACCCAGCAAATACAAAATCAAAACCAATTTCTCCCCAACCAAGACACAGTCAAAATCCAAAACAAAAAACCCAGATAGTAGTAGCAGAAATTCATCAATCGATACATCTAAACACAACCCCCAGAAAAAGAACACGCGTAGAAGAACCAGAAATAGAAATTCTATCCCAACCTCCACAGAAAATAGGAAAACCAAATTAGAAACACCCAAAACATCAATTATTAATTTAAGTAGTCACATACTCACTAAACCACAACAAACCCTTTTGGAAAAGGGTTTAAAGGGGTTCTCCGGTGCTTAGACATCTTATCCCCTATCCAAAGGATAGGGCATAAGATGCCTTATTGCCGGAGTCCCGCCGCTGGGGACCCCCATGATCTTGCACGCGGCACCCCGTTTGTAATCAGTCCCCGGAGCGTGTTCCCTCCGGGTCTGATTACTGGCGACCACAGGGCCGGCGGCGTGTGACTTCATACCTCCGCCCCCGTGTGACGTCACGCTCCACCCGTCAATGCAAGCCTATGGGCGGGGGCGTGATAGCTGTCATGCCCCCTCCCATAGGCTTGCATTGAGGGGCGGACAGTGACGTCACACGGGGGCAGAGGCGTGATGTCACACACCGCCGGCCCTGTGGTCACCGGTAATCAGACCCGGAGTGAACACGCTCCGGGGACTGATTACAAACGGGGTGCCGCGTGCAAGATCACAGGGCTCCCCAGCGGCGTGACTCCCGCGATCAGGCATCTTATCCCCTATCCATTGGATAGGGGATAAGATGTCTAAGCACCAGAGAACCCCTTTAAAATTTGCGCCCACCCATCCATTGAAGAAACTTGATGTGTATGTAGGGGTGAAGAAATTCATGTCTAAAAAACTATTTTATAAAACATCCTGTGGAAAGACAGATAAGAGTCTGGTTATATACAAACTGATTGGGAACAGACATTACCACTTTTAAAAACTTGTGGAAAGTGATCTGCGTAAAATTAAAATACCAAAGTATAATAAAGGAAAACAAGCAATAAAAAAATGACAACAGAACCAAGAGTTAACAATCTGTTCTGCAGATAAAGGGGGGGGGGGGGGGGGATAGCTCTATTGAACACCGCAGACTATGACCGTGAATGTCTGAGACAATTGGAAGGCATTTGCACATACATGAAATTGACTAAGGATCCCATGGAGGAATACACTTCACAATTGCACTAATTATGTAACCTATCACTGGTTAAGGGTATTATCGCTATAAACAAATCTAAGTTTATTTTGGGCACACAAAGTAGATTGCCTGTGTTCAATTGTCTACCCAAAACACATAAAAATTTAAAAAAAATCCCCCGGGTAGACCCATCGTATCAGGGATACATATGTGGTATCTCTGTTCTAGGGAGAAAATGTGTTACAAATCTTGGGGGGCTTTTTCTCCTTTTACCCTTTAAGAAAAGGTAAAGTTGGGGGTCTACACCAGCATGCTAGTGTAAAAAAAATAATTTTTACACTAACATGCTGGTGTTGCCCCATACTTTTAATTTTCACAAGCGGTAAAAGGAAAAAAAGACCCCCAAAATTGGTAACGCAATTTATCCTAAATACAGAAATACCCCATATGTGGGCGTAAAATGTTCTGCGGACGCACAACAAGGGTCAGGAGTGAGTGCGCACTATGTACATTTGAGGTCTAAATTGGTGATTTGCACAGGGGTGGCTGATTTTACAGCGGTTCTGACCTAAACGCAAAATAATAAATACCCAGATGTGACCCCATTTTGAAAACTACACACCTCACGGAATGTAACAAGGGGTACAGTGAGCCTTAACACCCCACAGGTGTTTGACAAATTTTCTTTAAAGTTGGATGTGAAAATGAAAAAAAAAAAAAAAAAACATTTTCACAAAAATGCTGGTGTTACCCTACATTATTCATTTTCACAAGGGAGAATAGGAAAAAGCCCCCCCAAAATTTGTAGCCCCATTTCTTCTGAGTAAGAGCATA
The DNA here is from genome assembly GCF_029499605.1 of Hyla sarda. Lineage (NCBI taxonomy): Eukaryota > Metazoa > Chordata > Amphibia > Anura > Hylidae > Hyla > Hyla sarda. Next base: position 122,952,909 of record NC_079193.1, read on the forward strand.
CCCCATATGTGGATGTAAAGTGCTCTGCGGGTGCACTACAATGCTCAGAAGAGAAGGAATGCCATTGGGATTTTGGAGAGAGAATGTGTCTGAAATTGAAGGCCATGTGTGTTTACAAAGCCCCCATAGTGCCAGAACAGTGGATCCCCCCCCCCACATGTGACCCCATTTTAGAAACCATACCCCTCACATAATGTTATTAGGGGTTCAGTGAGCATTTACACCCCACAAGTGTCTGACAGATTTTTGGATCAGTGGTCTGTGAAAATGAAAAATTTAATTTTTCATTTGCACAGCCCACTGTTCCAAAATCTGTCAAACGCAAGTGGGGTGTAAATGTTCACTGCACCCCTTATTAAATTCTGTGAGGGGTGTAGTTTCCAAAATGGGTTCACATGTGGGGGGGGGGTCCACTGTTCTGGCACCACGGGGGGCTTTGTAAACGCACATGGCCTCCAACTTCTATTCCAACCAAATTCTCTCACCAAACGCTCAATGGTGCTTCTTCTATTCTGAGCATTGTAGTTTGCCGCAGAGCATTTTATATCCACATATGGGGTATTTCCATACTCGGAAGAAATGGGGTTACTCATTTTGGGAGGCTTTTTCTCCAATTACGCCTTGTGAAAATGAAAAATTTGGGGTAACATCAGCATTTTAGTGAAAACTAATTATTTTTTTTCATTTTCCTGTCCAACTTTAGCGGAAATTTGTCAAACACCCGTGGGGTGTTAAGGCTCATTGTACCCCTTGCTACGTTCCTTGAGGGGTGTAGTTTCCAAAATAGTATGCCATGTGGTTTTGTTTTTTTGCTTTTCCGGCACCATAGGGGCTTCCTAAATGCAACATGCCCCCCAAAAACCATTTCAGCAAAATTTGCTTTCCAAAAGCCAAATGTGACTTCTTCTCTTCTGAGCATTGTAGTGCACCAGCAAAGCACTTGACGTCCACACATGGGGTATTTCCATACTCAGAAGAGATGGGGTTACAAATTTTGGGTGGCATTTTCTCCTATAACCCCTTTTTAAATTTGGAGGAAAACCAGCATTTTTGTGAAAAAAAAAATGTCATTTACACATCCGAATTTAAGGAAAAGTCTTCAAACACCTGTGGGGTGTTAAGGCTCACTGGACCCCTTGTTATGTTCCTTGAGGGGTGTAGTTTAGAAAACAGTATGCCATGTTGGACTTTTTTTTTTTTTGCTGTTCTGGCACCATATGGGCTTCCCTAATGTGACATGCCCCCCAAAGACCATTTCAGAAAAACTTACTCTCCAAAATCCCATTGTCACTCCTTCCCGTCTGAGCCCTCTACTGCGCCCGCCGAACACTTGACATCCACATATGAGGTATTTCCTTACTCGAGAGAAATTGGGTTACACATTTTTGGGGGCTTTTTTTTCCTTTTACCCCTTGTATAATTTCAAAAACTGGGTCTACATGAACATGCGAGTGTAAAAAAATGAAGATTTTGAATTTTCTCCTTTATTTTGCTGCTATTCCTGTGAAACACCTAAAGGGTTAACACACTTACTGAATGTCCTTTTGGATACTTTGGGGGTGCAGTTTTTATAATGGGGTCATTTATGGGGTATTTCTAATATGAAGACCCATCAAATCCACTTCAAAACTGAACTGGTCCCTGAATAATTCTGATTTTGAAAATGTTGTGAAAAATTGGAAAATTGCTGCTGAACTTTGAAGCCCTCTGATGTCTTCCAAACGTAAAAGCATGTCAACTTTATGATGCAATCATAAAGTAGACATATTGTATTTGTGAATCAATATATCATTTATTTGGAATATCCATTTTCCTTACAAGCAGAGAGTTTCAAAGTTCGAAAAATGCAACATTTTCAAAATTTTCATGAAATTTGGGGATTTTTTCACCAAGAAATGATGCAAGTAATGACGAAAATGTACCACTGTGTTAAAGTAGAATATGCCACGAAAAAACAGTCTCTGAATCAGAATAATCGGTAAAAGCATCCCAGAGTTATAAATGCAGTGATAGTGGTCAGAATTGCAAAAAAGGGCTGCGTCCTTAAGGTGAAAAAGGTCTTAGTCCTTAAGGGGTTAAATCTTTTTCTAATAAATGGGAAAGACTTTTGACTTCCCAACATTTTCTTTTTATTTTGTATTGACACACTGACCTGATCACCCATAGAGGTCTGATGAGAATCCTCTCTAGTGAATATATAACTGTCAATAGACTTTTTTTTTATTTTCAAGATAAGACCAAATGTTTATTGTGTGGTTGGAGCACGTTCACACTGAGGATAAAACCTTTTTTATATATATATATATATCAACTGGCTCCGGAAAGTTAAACAGATTTGTAAATTACTTCTATTAAAAAAAATCTTAATCCTTCCAATAGTTATTAGCTTCTGAAGTTGAGTTGTTGTTTTCTGTCTAACTGCTCTCTGATGACTCATGTCCTGGGAGCTGTGCAGTTCCTATGGGGATATTCTCCCATCATGCACAGCTCCCGGGATGTGACATCATCATCATTGAGCAGATAGACAGAAAATTTCAGAAGCTAATAACTATTGGAAGGATTAAGATTTTTTTAATAGAAGTAATTTACAAATCTGTTTAACTTTCCGGAGCCAGTTGATATATATATAAAAAAAGGTTTTGCCTGGAATACCCCTTTAACCCCTTAAGGACGCAGGACGTACTCAAACGGCCCCTTTTCCGAGTCCTTAAGGACTCAGGACGTTTGAGTACGTCCTGTCAAATCCCGGCCCCCCGCCGCTAGCCGGAGGGGAGCCGGTGCCCGATGCCTGCTGAAATCGTTCAGCAGGCATCGGGGCATATCGCCCAGGGGGGTCATTATGCCCCCCCATGTTGGCGATGGCCGCAGATCTGCGGCAGATTCCGGGTCAATCGGGTCTCTAGTGACCCGGTGACCCTGAATTACAGGCTGTTCGGGGCCGTCTCCGACGGCCCCGAACAGCCAGAGCCTGCAGGGGTGAGGTGGCACTGGTGCCACCTCACGATCGCCCTGATTCGTCGGCCGGATTACCGGCCGACCAATCAGGGCGCCTGCTGCGGGTGTCACTCCCGCAACCCGCTCCGCCCCTCTTCCGGAGGACGTGAGCGGGTGCGGGACGTGCACCCCGGGAGCTGGGGACCCCGATCCCGGGCGTCAATGTTGGGATCGGGGCCCCAGGAGCGACGGCCGCGGCGGAGACGACGAGGGACTGACCTGTGCGGCGAGGATCGTTGGAGGTGAGTGACAGCCTCCTGCTGTTGCTTAGCAACAGCTCCCAGCATGCAAAAAGGGCATGCTGGGACTTGTAGTTTTGCAACAGCTGGAGGCACATTTTTTCTATGGAAAAGTGTACCTTCAGCTGTTGTGTAACTACAACTCCCAGCTTGCACCAACAGCTAAAGTGCATGCTGGGAGTTGTAGTAGTGCATCTGCTGGTTGCATAACTACAACTCCCAGCATGCCCGTTGGCTGTCGGTGACTGCTGAGAGTTGTAGTTTTGCAACAGCTGAAGGCACACTGAGTTATGTAGCAAACCAGTGTGTCTCCAGCTGTTGCATAACTACAGTCCCCAGCATCCCCAGCCAAAGTAGTATGCCTCCAGCTGTTGCATAACTACAAGACCCAGCATGCCCTTCCGCTGTCCGTACATGCTGGGGGTTGTAGCTTTTGCAACAGCTGAAGGCACACTGGTTACAAAACACTGAGTTTGTTACCAAACTCTGAGTTTCACAATCAGTGTGCCTCCAGCTGTCGCAAAACTACAACTCCCAGCATGCACTGATAGACCGTACATGCTGGGAGTTGTAGTTTTGCAACAGCTGGATGTCCCCCCCCCCCCAATGTGAACATACAGGGTACACTCACATGGGCGGAGGATTACAGCAAGTATCCGGCTGCAAGTTTGCGCTGCGGCAAATTTTCTGTCGCAGCTCAAACTGCCAGCGAGAAACTACTGTGAACCCCCCGCCCGTGCGACTGTACCCTAAAAACACTACACTAACACACAATAAAAAGTAAAAAACACTACGTATACACATACCCCTATACAACCCCCCTCCCCTCCCCAATAAAAATGAAAAACGTCTGGTACGCCACTGTTTCCAAAACGGAGCCTACAGCGGTTGCAAAACTACAACTCCCAGCATGCACTGATAGACCGTACATGCTGGGAGTTGTAGTTTTGCAACAGCTGGATGTTCCCCCCCCCCCCCAATGTGAACGTACAGGGTACACTCACATGGGCGGAGGATTACAGTAAGTATCCGGCTGCAAGTTTGAGCTGCGGCTCAAACTGCCAGCGTGAAACTACTGTGAACCCCCGCCCGTGTGACTGTACCCTAAAAACACTACACTACACTAACACACAATAAAATAAAAAGTAAAAATCACTACATATACACATACCTCTACACAGCCCCCCTCCCCAATAAAAATGAAAAACGTCTGGTACGCCACTGTTTCCAAAATGGAGCCTCCAGCTGTTGCAAAACAACTACTCCCAGTATTGCCAGATAGCCACTGACTGTCCAGGCATGCTGGGAGTTTTACAACAGCTGGAGGCACCCTGTTTGGGAATCACTGGCGTAGAATACCCCTATATCCACCCCTATGCAAGTCCCTAATTTAGGCCTCAAATGCGCATGGCGCTCTCACTTTGGAGCCCTGTCGTATTTCAAGGCAACAGTTTAGGGCCACATATGGGGTATCGCCGTACTCGGGAGAAATTGCGTTACAAATTTTGGGGGGTATTTTCTGCTTTTACCCTTTTTAAAAATGTAAAATTTTGGGGAAAAGAGGCATTTTAGGTAAATTTTTTTTAATTTTTTTTACATATGCAAAAGTCGTGAAACACCTGTGGGGTATTAAGGTTCACATTACCCCTTGTTACGTTCCCCGAGGGGTCTAGTTTCCAAAATAGTATGCCATGTGTTTTTTTTTTGCTGTCCTGGCACAATAGGGGCTTCCTAAATGCGGCATGCCCCCAGAGCAAAATTTGCTTTCAAAAAGCCAAATGTGACTCCTTCTCTTCTGAGATCTGTAGTGCGCCAGCAGAGCACTTTTCACCCCCATATGGGGCGTTTTCTGAATCGGGAGAAATTGGGCTTCAGATTTTGCGGGGTATTTTCTGCTTTAACCCTTTGTAAAGATGTAAATTTTTGGGGAAACCAAGCATTTTAGGTAATTTTTTTTTTTACATATGCAAAAGTTGTGAAACCCCTGTGGGGTATTAAGGTTCACTTTACCCCTTATTACGTTCCCCAAGGGGTCTAGTTTCCAAAATGGTATGCCATGTGTTTTTTTTTTGCTGTCCTGGCACCATAGGGGCTTCCTAAATGCGGCATGCCCCCAGAGCAAAATTTCCTTCAAAAAAGCCAAATGTGACTCCTTCTCTTCTGAGACCTGTAGTGCGCCAGCAGAGCACTTTTCACCCCCATATGGGGTGTTTTCTGAATCGGGAGAAATTGGGCTTCAAATTTTGGGGGGTATTTTCTGCTATTACCCTTTTTAAAAATGTAAAACTTTTGGGAAACCAAGCATTTTAGGGAATTTTTTTTTTATTTTTTTTTACGTATGCAAAAGTTGTGAATCACCTGTGGGGTATTAAGGTTTACTTTACCCCTTGTTATGTTCCCCGAGGGGTCTAGTTTCCAAAATGGTATGCCATGTGTTTTTTTTTTTTTTGCTGTTCTGGCACCATAAGGGCTTCCTAAATGTGACATGCCCCCCAAAAACCATTTGTCGCTCCTTCCCTTCTGAGCCCTCTACTGCGCCCGCCGAACACTTTACATAGACATATGAGGTATGTCCTTACTCGAGAGAAATTGGGTTTCAAAAGCAAGTAAAAATTTTCTCCTTTTTACCCCTTGCAAAAATTCAAAAATTGGGTCTACAAAAACATGCGAGTGTAAAAAATGAAGATTGTGAATTTTCTCCTTCACTTTGCTGCTATTCCTGTGAAACACCTAAAGGGTTAAAACGCTGACTGAATGTCATTTTGAATACTTTGGGGGGTGCAGTTTTTATAATGGGGTCTTTTATGGGGTATTTCTAATATGAAGGCCCTTCAAATCCACTTCAAACCTGAACTGGTCCCTGAAAAAAAGCGAGTTTCAAAATTTTGTGAAAAATTGGAAAATTGCTGCGGAACTTTGAAGCCCTCTGGTGTCTTCCAAAAGTAAAAACTCATCAATTTTATGATGTAAACATAAAGTAGACATATTGTATATGTGAATAAAAAAAAATTATATTGAATATCCATTTTCCTTACAAGCAGAGAGCTTCAAAGTTCGAAAAATGAAAAATTTTCACATTTTTCATCAAATTTTGGGATTTTTCACCAAGAAAGGATGCAAGTTACCACAAAATTTTACCACTAAGTTAAAGTAGATTATGTCACGAAAAAACAATCTCGGAATCAGATTGATAACTAAAAGCATTCCAGAGTTATAAATGTTTAAAGTGACAGTGGTCAGAATTGCAAAAAATGGCTGAGACCTTAAGGTGAAAAAGGGCTCAGTCCTTAAGGAGGGTTAACCATACCTCAAGGATTTTAGCATCCCAAATGGTACACAATGATAGATGGAAACAAATTGTCTGATAACGATGTAAAAATTAATTGCACAATTGTATGATAATATTAAATAAACATAAGACAGCAATTAGAGTTTTGCACTATTTGAAAGAAAATAATAGATAAAAGATAAAATAAAGCATTCACGAATGAAAAAAATAAAACAATAAAATGTGAATTATGCATTATATTTATACCTATCTGCCATTGGTCCCTAATGCCAGAAATATGTATGAAACACTGTTGCTGGATCTCAAAGTTCTATTTCTGGATGTAGTTGTATCTATGGTTTGAATGTTCTGATAATCTTGCATGAAAATCTGGTAATCCGGCATAGAATGTTGCTAATATAATAGTAACTGTAGTTGAAACTTTTAGACAGTCTTGTAAATGACTGAAAGTATCCTCCTATACAGTTGTTAAATTGTATCTCACCGATCCTCTGGCCGCTGGTCTCGTGCTGTATTATCACTATAAACGAATCTAAGTTTATTTTGGGCACACAAAGTATATTGCCTGTGTTCTATTGTCTAACCAAAACACATAAAAATTTAAAAAATCCCCTGGGTAGACCCATCATATCAAGGATAGGTTCCTTACTTCTAATCTGTCCCAATAAGTGGACACATTTTTGCAGCCCTTTGTTCAACCAACCAGGTCATATTTAAGACACCTCTCAAGTGGTGAGGTTGAGGCTTTCCCTTGGGCAGAGCAACATATCATGGCCACGCTTGATGTGTCTTCATTATGTACTATAATTAAACATGATTTAGGAATAAAAGCAGTAAAAAAGTTTTTGATAGATTGCAAAATTAAAACAGAACAGGTAGACTTTATAACACAGGCAATCTACTTTATTCTCACTCACAATTATTTTTACTTTAAGGGCGATTTTTATTTACAGAAAACTGGTACCGCCATGGACACTAGGTTCGCGCCAAGTTACGCAAATCTTTTCATGGCGGCGTGGGAAGAGGGAACGATCGATCCCAAACTTGGCACAGACCTGGTGCTCTGGAGGCGGTACATTGATGATATTTTTTTGATTTGGAAGGGGTCTTTAGTTGATTTACAGTCATTCATTCACAGTTTTTGAACACTAATTCACTTCCATTATTAGTACCACATGTATATAATTTTTAGATTTGGAAATTAAAGCTGTAGATGGACACTTAACCACATAGGGACCCAGGGCGTACAGGTACGCCTTCGGTCCCTGGTGCTTAAGGACCCAGGGCATACCTGTACTCCTTGGGAATTTCGGTCCCTGCCGGGAGGGACCGGACTGGGGTGACTGCCGATATCTATCAGCAGGCACCCCGCACAAATGCCCAGGGGGGGGTCATCAGATTCCCCCCCCCATGTTGGCGATCGTGAAAAATCGAAAGTGAAATCACACTTTCGATTTGCTGCAATTCCGGTGATGCAGGTCACTTGTGAACCGCTGACCCGGAGATACATGGTGATCAGGATAGCTGCTATTGGCCGGACGGTCAGCAGTCGGCAGGGGAGGGGTTAACAGCATCTTCCCACAGCTCCCGCCGCTTGCTGAGTTCAGTCAGCGGTCAGAGCTGCTAGAGGAAGATCGGAGCCCCTCAGGACCGAAGATCCCCCTTAGAGCAGGGACAGATAACTCAACAGGGAAAGGTAGGAGTAAAAAGTAAAAAAAAGTAAAAAAAAAAAAACATTCCCTCCCCCCCCTGACCCCTAATAGGTCCCCAAGGGTCCTCTGCAGTTTTTTTTTAGTGTGACCCGGGCCCTATTAGGGGTTCAGGTTTGCCCCCCTTTTTTTTGGCCACAGCGCTTTTTTTTCTCCCCCCCCCCATATAAAAATCACACACCGTTATATAATACAGTCACACCAAGCACACAGTACATACTCCCCCCCCCCCCACACACGCACACACACAAGCCCTCCCACCGCACTACCGCCTCCCCGCCACTGTAGAAAAAGGCCATGGCTCGCCAGGCATTTTCAATAGCGGAGGCATACGCTTTTCTTGCCTCTGACTCCGAATCTGTCAGTAAGGACGATGAAGATCCTACATTCCTGTGTTCTTCATTGTCCTCCTCATCATCCAGCAGTGATGATGAGCCACCTGCTCGGCTGCGGAGACGCCGCCAGGCGAGGCCACACCCCCCCCATGATAGTGGCTCAGTGGCCGGCACTAGTTCGAGCGACAATGCCGCTGGTAATAGGAGTCCGACCCCCCCAGACAAGTGTATCGGAGCCCCCTTCCGGTGAACCTGTCTGGAAACCCCCAGAGGCTTATCAGCCACGGGTTCCGGAGTTTGTTGGCAAATCCGGAATCTAGATTGACAATTCACTGAAATTGACTATTTCGGTTATTTTTTTCAGTGACAGCTTGGTCAATCTAATGGTGGAGCAGACGAATCTGTATGCCCAGCAGTTCATCGCCCACCACCCTGATTCTTTTTTGGCCAGGTCCAATGAATGGTACGCCATTGATGCAGCAGAAATTAGGACATTTTGGGGCCTCGTGCTGCATATTCGGAAATGCCTCACTTATACATATAATGAGGCATGTCCACCCCAAAGTGATCCTGCCTATGACCGGCTTTACAAAGTGAGGCCGGTCATCGATCACTTTGGGGCCAAATTTTTGGAGGCCTAGTACCGTTCAGGGAGCTTTCTGCTGATGAGTCTCTTATCAGTTTTAAGGGGAGACTCCTCTTCCGCCAGTATATTCCCTCGAAGCGGGCAAGGTATGGCGTGAAGCTCTATAAACTTTGTTAGAGTACCTCCGGGTACACTCTCAAGTTTAGAGTGTATGAGGGACGAGATTCCCGTATTGAACCCCCCCCCCCCCCAGAATGTCCCTCCACTCTGGGTGTTAGCGGGAAAATCGTTTGGGAGCCTGTGCACCCACTGTTGGTTAAGGGTTACCACGTGTACGTGGACAACTTTTATACCAGCATCCCTCTCTTCACATCACTTGCCGCCAGATCCACGTCCGCTTGTTAAATTTTGTTAAGACACCTATGCCCAAGTGTGAGTCCCGTGCCCTTACCCATGAAACCTGTTGCTGGTCAGGTATAAGGATAAGAGAGATGTCCTTATGCTGACCACTATTCGTTGTAACTGCAGCTCCCCTGTCCCTGTGCAAGGTACCACAACAACGGTCCTCAAGCCTGATTCTATTCTGGACTACAGTCGGTATATGGGGGAGTTGATCTTTCTGATCAAGTCCTCAAGTCATACAACGCCATGGTACATGTTGCCATGTACAACGCTTTTGTACTGTCCCAGTACGCTGGCAACACAGGGACATACCTTCAGTTCCAAGAAGAAGTCCTAAAGGTCCTGACCGGGAAAGAGCAGGCCGGAGTTCCCAAGGAACTGATAATAAAGTTGCCAGGATCGTCCCAGGCCAACACTTTCCAGGTGAGGTCCCCCACACTGGAAAGAAGGGACGATCCCAGAAAAAATGCAGTGTGTGTAACAGGAGGGGGATACGGAAGGACACCACCACTCAATGTGACATTTGCCCTGATCATCCGGGCCTCTGCATTAAAAACTGCTTCAGGGAGTATCACACTTCCATGCAGTACTAAATTTTCCCTTTTCATTTTAATTTTCCATAATTTGACCCCAATGTACCAAGTCAAGAGTACATTCCAAATTTTAACACCATATTAACATAAAAATAAATAAAAATAAATAAGACCTCTGGTGGTCACTGAGTCACTATAATCTGGGACTTTTTATTTTGCCTCAAATCCGCAGCGCGCTCTCTCCACCTGAGTGGGGTGCGCATTTGAGGCAACAGGTTAGGGACGGCCCCACACATCACGTTCCCAAAATGATGATTCAGAGCATAGGGTTTGGGGCGGGCATATTTTTTAGTTTTGGCTATGCTCTGGGTCATCATTCTGGCAACATAACCTGTTAAATAATTTTATGTTCCACTATACCCCATTTTAGTTATTTAGTGTACCCCATGTAATGCCCCTTGAGGGGAGGTCTCACTGTTCCTGCTCCAAAGAGAAATGCAAAGCTCAAGGACCCTGACTGATCTCCGGCACCTCTAAGACCAGTGTGCATGCTGTTTAAGGCCAAATATGAGATATGTCCTTACTCTAAAGAAATGTATTTACAAATTTACAGTAACATTTTCTCCTGTTACCACTTGTGAAAATGAAAAATTTGGGGTAACCCCAGCATTTTAGTGTAAAAAAAAAATTAAAATTTTCCTTTTCACATCCCACTTAATGGACATTTATCAAACACCTGTGGGGTGTTAAGGCTCACTGTACCCCTTGTTACATTCCTTGATGGATGTAGTTTGCAAAATAGTATGCCATGTGTTTTTTTTTGCTGTTCTGGCACCATAGGGTCTTCCTAAATGCAATATGCCCCCCCATTTCAGCAAAATTTGCAAATGTGACTCCTTCTCTTCTGAGCATTGTAGTGCGCTAGCAGAGCACTTGACGTCCACATATGGGGTATTTCCATACTCAGGAGAATATGCCCCCCAAAATGTGTAACCCCATCTCTTCTATTACCCCTTGGGGGGAAACCAGCATTTTAGTGAAAGAAAAAAATCATTTACACATCCAAATTTAACGAAAAGTTGTCAAACACCTGTGGGGTGTTAAGGCTCACTGTTCCCCTTGTTACGTTCCTTGAGGGGTTTAGTTTCCAAAATAGTATGCCATGTGTTTTTTTTTATTTTTATTTTTTTTTTATTTTATTTGCTGTTCTGGCACCATAGGGGCCTCCTAAATGGGACATGCCCCCCCAAAAACCAGTTCAGAAAAACTCACTCTCCAAAATCCCACTATCGCTCCTTCCCTTCTGAGCCCTTTACTGCGCCCGCCGAACACTTTACACACACATATGAGGTGTTTCCTTACTCAAGAGAAATTGGGTTACAAATTTTAGGGAGATTTCTTTCCTTTTACCCCTTGTAAAACTTGGTCTACAAGAACATACAAGTGTAAAAAATGAAGATTTTGAATTTTCTCTTGCGATTTGCGCGATTCTTGGTCATTACGGGTCTATGGTGACCCGGAAAATAAGGGGGATCGCGGGTGTCTAAGACACCTACGATCCCCCTGAAGGGATAGGAGCGAGGTGGCAGGGGTGCCACCCATCCTATCCCTGCTATTGGTGGTCTAGACGCGACCACCAATAGCAGATCGGGGGCAGGGGGGGTTAACATTCGTTTTCCCCGTCCTGCCCACCCACAATAGGCGGGACAGAACGGGGAAAACTAAGAGGATCGGCGCCGGAGTCCACTTACCGATCCTGAGGCTGCGGGCGACGATGTCCCTATATAGTGGTCTCTATACTGTAGCACTATGCAACAGCTGGAGAGATCGCAACTACAACTCCCATGCATGCTGGGAGTTGTAGTTTTGCAACAGCTGGAGGGCTACAGTTTGAGACCACTATATGGTAGTCTCTGAACTATAGCCCTCCAGATCTTGCAAAACTACAACTCCTAGCATGCCCACACAACTGTTTGCTGTCTGGGCAAGCTGGGATTTGTAGTTTTGCAGCATCTGGAGGTCCGCAGTTTGCAGTGGTCTCTATATTGTAGCTCTCCAGATGTTGCATAACTGCAAATCCCAGCATGCTGGGAGTTGTAGTTGCGATCTCGCCAGCTGTTGCATAACTACATCTCCCAGCATGCCCTTCAGTGATCAGTACATGCTGGGAGTTGTAGTTTTGAAACAGCTGGAGGCACACTGGTTTGAAAATATTGAGTTAGATAACAGAACCTAACTGAAGGTTTTCCAACCAGTGTGCCTCCAGCTGTTGCAAAAGTACAACTCCCAGCCTGCATGGTCTGTCAGTACATGCTGGGAGTTGTAGTTTTGAAACAGCTGGAGGTTTGCCCCCCCCCCCCCCTCCCTTGTAAAAGTACAGGGTACATTCACACAGGCAGGCTTACAGTAAGTTTTCTGCTTCAAGTATGAGCTGCGGCAAATTTTTCGCCGCAGCGCAAACTTCTAGCAGGGAACTCACTGTAAACCTCCACCAGTGTGAATGTACCCTAAGAAAACATTACACTACACTAACACATAATAAAGGGTAAAACACGACGTATACACCCCCGTACACTGCCCCCCCCCCAATAAAAATGAAAAGCGTATTGTACGGCAGTGTTTCCAAAATAGAGCCTCCAGCTGTTGCAAAACAACAACTCTCAGCATTTCTGGACAGCCACTGACTGTCCAGGCATGCTGGGAGTTTAGCAACAGCTGGAGGCACCCTGTTTGGGAATCACTGGCGTAGAATACCCCTATGTCCACCCCTATGCAATCCCTAATTTAGTCCTCAAATGCACGTGGCGCTCTCTCACTTCGGAGCCCTGTCATATTTCAGGGAAACAGTTTAGGGCCACATATGGGGTATCTCCGTACTGGGGAGAAATTACACTACAAATTTTGGGGGGCTTTTTCTCCTTTTACCCCTTATGAAAAGGAAAAGTTGGGGTCTACACCAGCCTGTTAGTGTAAAAAAATTTTTTTTTTTTTTTTTACACTAACATGCTGGTGTTGCCCTTTACTTTTTATTTTCACAAGAGGTAAAAGGAAAAAAAGACCCCCAAAATTTGTACGGAAACACCCCAGATGTGGGCGTAAAATGATCTGCGGGCGCATAACAAGGCTCAAGAGTGAGAGCGCACTATGTACATTTGAAGCCTAAATTGGTGATTTGCACAGGGGTGGCTAATTTTACAGCGGTTCTGACATAAAGGCAAAAAAATAAATACCAACATGTGACCCCATTTTGGAAACTGCACCCCTCACGGAATGTAACAAGGGGTATAGTGAGCCTTAACACCCCACAGGTGTTTGACAAATTTTCGTTAAAGTTGGATGGGAAAATGAAAAAAAAACCTTTTTTTCACTAAAATGCTGGTGTTACCCTAAATTTTTCATTTTCACAAGTGAAAATAGGAAAAAAGCCCCCCCAAAATTTGTAACCCCATTTCTTCTGAGTAAGAGAATACCCCAAATGTGGATGCAAAGTGCTCGGCGGGCGAACTACAATGCTCAGAAGAGAGGGAGCACCATTGGGATCTTGAAGAGAAAATGTGTCCGGAATTGAAGGCCACGTGTGTTTACAAAGCCCCCATAGTGCCAGAACAATGGACCCCCCAACATGTGACCCCATTTTGGAAACTACACCCCTCACGGAATGTAGTAAGGGGTACAGTGAGCATTTACCCCCCCCCCCCACCCCCCACAGGTGTCTGACAGATTTTTGGAATAGTGGTCCGTGAAAATGAAAAATTAAATTTTTCATCTGCTCAGCCCACTGTTCCAAAGATCTGTTAAATGTCAGTGGGGTGTAAATACTCACTGCGCCCCTTATTAAACTATATGAGGGGTATAGTTTCCAAAATGGGGTCACATGTGGGGGGGGTACACTGTTCTGGAACCACGGGGGCCTTTGTAAACGCACATGGCCCCTGACTACCATTCCAAACAAATTCCCTCTTCAAAAGCTCAATGGCGCTCCTTCTCTTCTGAGCATTGTAGTTCGACCGCAGGGCACTTGACGTCCATGCATGCGGTATTTCCATACTCAGAAGAAATGGGGTTACAAATTTTGGGGGGTATCTTCTGATATTAACCCTTGCAAAAATGTGAAATTTGGGGGGAAACACATTTTAGTGAAAAATTTTTTTTTTTACATATGCAAAAGTCGTGAAACCCCTCTGGGGTATTAAGGCTCACTTAATTCCTTGTTACGTTCCTCAAGGGGTCTAGTTTCCAAAATGGTATGCCATGTGGTTTTGGCACCATAGGGGTTTCCTAAATGCAACATGCCCCCCCAAAAACCATTTCAGAAAAACGTACTCTCCAAAATCCCCTTGTCGCTCCTTCCCTTCTGAGCCCTCTACTGCGCCCGCCGAACACTTTAAATAGACATATGAGGTATGTGCTTACTCGAGAGAAATTGGGCTACAAATACAAGTATACATTTTCTCCTTTTAGCCCTTGTAAAAATCCAAAAATTGTGTCTACAAGAATATGCAAGTGTAAAAAATGAAGATTGTGAATTTTCTCCTTCAATTTGCTGCTATTCCTGTGAAACACCTAAAGGGTTAAAACGCGGACTGAATGTCATTTTGAATACTTAGGGGGGTGCAGTTTTTATAATGGGGTCATTTGTGGGGTATTTCTAATATGAAGACCCTTCAAATCCACTTCAAACCTGAACTAGTCCCGGAAAAATAGTGAGTCTGAAAATTTTGTGAAAAATTGGAAAATTGCTGCTGAAATTTGAAGCCCTCTGGTGTCTTCCAAAAGTAAAAATTTGTCAATTTTATGATGCAAACATAAAGTAGACATATTGTATATGTGAATCCAAATTTTTTTTTATTTGGAATATCCATTTTCCTTACAAGCAGAGAGCTTCAAAGTAAAAAAAAAAATGCAAAATTTTCAATTTTTTCATCACATTTTGGGATTTTTCACCAAGAAAGGATGCAAGTTACCACAAAAATTTACCACCATGTTAAAGTAGAATATGTCACGAAAAAACTGTCTCGGAATCAGAATGATAACTAAAAGCATTCCAGAGTTATTAATGTTTAAAGTGACAGTGGTCAGATGTTCAAAAAACGCTCTGGTCCTAAGGTGTAAAATGGCCTGGTCCTTAAAGGGGTATTCCAGGCC
The DNA here is from genome assembly GCF_029499605.1 of Hyla sarda. Taxonomy (NCBI): domain Eukaryota; kingdom Metazoa; phylum Chordata; class Amphibia; order Anura; family Hylidae; genus Hyla; species Hyla sarda. The sequence continues at coordinate 122,968,141 of NC_079193.1, forward strand.
AAAACTTTTTTTTATATATCAACTGGCTCCGGAAAGTTAAACAGATTTGTAAATTACTTCTATTAAAAAATCTTAATCCTTCCAATAGTTATTAGCTTCTGAAGTTGAGTTGTTGTTTTCTGTCTAACTTCTCTCTGATGACTCACGTCCCGGGAGCTGTGCAGTTCCTATGGGGATATTCTCCGATCATGCACAGCTCCCGGGACGTGACATCATCATTGAGCAGTTAGACAGAAAACTTCAGAAGCTAGTAACTATTGGAAGGATTAAGATTTTTTAATAGAAGTAATTTACAAATCTGTTTAACTTTCCGGAGCCAGTTGATATAGATATAAAAAAAAGGTTTTGCCTGGAATACCCCTTTAACCTTAACCTGGCCTTGGACTATTATTTGCCACTGCCTAACCTAGGACTAGCAGTGCTACCTTCGTGTGATTGAGGTTAAATCCCACCATGGCATCGCGAACATAAAGGGGTTAATAGCATCTGCCTCTTACACCTCACATCACACCCCGTGGCTCACCACATCAGCGTTCAGACCCCCGCAATCAGATCCTTATCCCATATCCTACAGATAGGGCATAAGTGTCTATAGCTGCAGATCTCCTTTAAGGGGTTAAAGTGTAATGCTTTTATAAAACCTACAGCTAAGAATAGTTATATTGATTTTGAAAGTTGTCATTTACCGCAGTGATTATCAAATGTCCCCCCTGAACAATACCTTGTCAATTCTTACAAGAAGCGGATCATTTATCCAGTCAATTTCATGAAAAGGGGTATCCAAAAGCTCTGTTATGCAGATCACTAGAAAAAGTTAAAGCACTTGACAGAAAACAATTATTTATTCCAAAAGAAACCATATTTCAAAAACCCATTCTTGAATTTAGGTTAATTTTGCCTTATAATAACGCACATACAAAAATTGAACATATCATAAAAAAAACATTGGGAGATAGTCAAACAAGATAAAACAATGGGTGATTACCAGGACATCCACTAACAATATACACAAAGGCTCCCAAATTAGGAATAACCATAGCTCCATCTATAAAACCTCCTCTAAAATCCAATCAAACACAGTCTTGGATGAAGTCAAAAGGTTTCTTTTGTTGTGGTTCCTGTAGTGGCTGTACGGTTACCACAGGTCCAAGAAAAATATCTATTGTACACTCCCAGGTGAATGATTTTAAATGGCAGATTGAGGAATGTATTACATGCAACACCAGGGGGTAGTGTATATCAATGAATGTGGGTGCCACAAACAATATGTAGGAAGAACGAAAAGAACACTGAAAATTAGAAAAGCAGGACACAATATCAAAAAGGGAGAACAAAAACACCCATTATCTTTGCATTTTTTTAAAACATCACAAAAAGGACCCATCAAGTTTAACATTTACAGGTTTACAGATTATAAGGAAAGATTGGAGAGGTGGAAGCTATATGATCAAAATGTCCAAAGCCGAGAGTAAAAAAATTTATGAATTCGATACAATGGAGCCTAAGGGGCTGAATTCCAGATTTGAATTTTTTGGTTTTCTTTGAAGGTCTAGTCTGGGATCGTCGATCGCCGCCGGGTAGTAGAATTGTCGGCGCAGGCCGGTCCCACACCAGACCTTCAATATATATGCAGTGAATATTTCTAATATTATGGTAGATTTGTATACTATTTTTATCATTTTTATTTACCTTATTTTTTTATCAGTTTTTCTTTTTTTTTTCTCTTTTTCTCATTTTATTCTTTTATTCATATTTCATTTTTTATTTATTTATTTCAGTGGTCAGAAACTTGTAAATAACTCATGAAAGAATAAAGTTACGTTAAAATTAAGCACATCATTGTTTTTTCTTGTGAAATTCCCAATAAGTTTGATGTGTGACATGACCCTCTTCCTATTGAAAAAACTAAAGTTGGATTCAAAATGGGCGACTTCAAAATGGCCGCCATGGTCACCACCCATCTTGAAAAGTTTCCCCCCCTCACATATACTAATGTGGCACAAACAGGAAGTTAATATCACCAACCATTCCCATTTTAAGGTGTATCCATATAAATGGCCCACCCTGTATTTTTTTATTTCTATGCTGCATTTGCCTTTCTATTTTAGTGTGTTAATATAATTTATCATCTTGAAAAGAATGTTCTATTGTATTTATCTTCCTTGTACTAAATTTTATGTGTGGGGGTTGAAAATTAGTTTTGCGATAGGTGCGCGATACACCAGTGTGAACAAGGTTTGAACGCAATGTCATTGTTTGCCATTCTGCTTTTTTCTTTGTATGTATGTCTATCACTAAATGGAGTAAATCCTGGTTTTGTACATTGCCCTTATGCCAGAAAATCCATTTCCTTCTATTCCATTTCTTATGTTGAATAGAATTTATTTTAATATGAAACAAGTGTGGATTGACCATATAAATGTAACCCGCTGTTTTATTATACAATTTGTCTACTGAGGAAGGGTCACATTAAGTACCCTGAAACGCTTCTAGAGTCATTTATATCGTCTGAATATAGCAGTAAAGAGAAGCACTGCTGCTTGGCTAAAATCCGCATTGAAGTATCGGCTTTATTCATCACAAAAGATCCAGCCTACCACACCTGTTCCTCTGTTCTGTGTTTGGCAACGCTGTCAGTCAGCCACGGGTCTCCTGCCGGAGTAACAACTGAATTTGCCCCGTGGGAGAAGGTCCATACAGCATACACGGAGCTAACAGCTGCCCGTATCAGAGAGAGAGCAACTCCAGCGGCCGCACTGTTAAAACAGCCGCAGGACTTTTCATTAGGTCCGTCGCAGCACAAGACCAGCGGCCGGAGGATCGGTGAGATACAATTTAACAACTGTATAGGAGGATACTTTCAGTCATTTACAAGACTGTCTAAATGTTTCAACTACAGTTACTATTATATTAGCAACATTCTATGCCGGATTACCAGATTTTCATGCCGGATTATCAGAACATTCAAACCATAGATACAGCTACTTCCAGAAATAGAACTTTGAGATTCAGCAACAGTTTTTCATATATATTTCTGCCATTAGGGCCCAATGGCAGATAGGTATAAATATAGTGCATAATTCATATTTTATTGTTTTATTTTTTCCATTCGTGAATGCTTTATTCTATCTTTTTTTATCTATTCTTTTTTTGTTCAACTAGTGCAATACTCTAATTAATTCCTGTCTTATGTTTCTTTAATATTATCATACAATTGTGCAATAAATTTTTACGTCGTTAACAGACAATTTGTTTCCATCTATTGTGTACCATTTGGGATGCTAAAATCCTTGAGGTATGGTTAATGTTTTTGAATGCTTCATATGAAGTTCGCTCAGTTCCTGAGCTTGCTTCATACAGGACTAGGTCATAAAATGTATGCCCGATGTCTTTAAGGGGTTAAAATATAATGTTAATGAAACCAACAAGGTTAGTGGCATAAATGTAAGAAAAACAATACCATAGTCCAGAACTGATGATTTTTATGTACCTACAGAATAAAAACATGTAATTTTTACCCAGAATTAGCAAAATGGCATTTATTTATTTTTTCAACTTTGCTACAGAAAGTTTTATTTTTGTCTTACCGTAAATTTTATGGTAAAATTATTATTAAGTTATTGCACAGTACAAGTGTTGATGCATGCTAGCAGTAACTATTAAATAAAATGTGATAGAAACTGAAACCTTATGGTGGGAAGGTTTATTTTAATGTTTTAAGTTTATTATAATATTTACAATGTTCAAAATTGATTGGTTTTGTTAATTTAATGAGTAGATAGTACCTTTCAGTTAATTGTTTTATTACAAATACACTTTTTAAGGACATCAAGAGTCAAGACATCTGACTTTATTATATTATTAATTACGCTTTTATCTTTTGTAATAGATGTTAACACTTACATTTGTTATTTTATTTAATAATTTAATAACCTGTATGGGTCCACCTCTGGTAATATTATTTTTAGTTCCCAGCTGAATTTTCTGTGATGTTAGCACAAAAATGTTGCAGACCACATAAAGTTGCCTACAAAATCCCATCACTGTCCATGTAAAGGTCTCTACCGACTGAACATCCATTAAAAAGTCTCTAAAATTTCACTTTCCTCTAAAAAGTCAATAAAAATAAATAAAGTGCGTGTGGGGACTAAAAAGTTCCCAAAAGTTGCAAAGAAACCTACAAGTAAAAACTATCTACTAAAACTATTATCAGCCACAATTTCAATAGAAAAGTCTACAGAAACACCATTTAACTAATCAGTGCAACCATATGATAAATAAGGTGCCAGTACACCTTCAGAAAAGCAAAAATAATTGTGTAAAAAAAAAAAAAAAAAAAGTGGTTCAGCCACACCAAGATGAATAAATCTGCCCCAATTTGTCTGACACCTGAGTTATTACATCAGTACCACCATTCAGATGTGTACCTATTGGCCTAGGTTTATTAATCTGTCTGAAACCAAAACTGTCTGGTTTATTTATAACAACCAATCACAGCTCAGATTCTATTTTAGCAGATTTTGGTAAGCTATATGAAAGCTGAACTGTTATAGGTTGTTATGGGTAAAACCAGTTTTGTTTTCCAGTGGATTGGTAAATCTGGACCATTGTTTCCGATCTGCTCTGTTCTTAAGCATTGTCACTTTTATTCGCAGCCTGATCACACGTATGCTTCAGAGGGATCCTAAGAGAAGAGCATCTCTAGAGGAAATTGAAAATCATCCTTGGCTCCAAGGAGTTGATCCGTCACCTGCAACAAAATATAACATTCCTCTAGTGTCCTACAAAAACCTCTCTGAGGAGGAACACAACAGCATCATACAGAGGATGGTTCTTGGTGACATAGCAGATCGAGATGCCATAGTTGAGTAAGTGATTACTGTCTCTTCTCTATATTGCTGTGTGCTTAAAGGGGTACTCTTCTCTGCAATTATGCCTGGGCTGCCACAATAAAAAAAAAATAAACTTTGACTTGCATCCCGTCTGCGCAGGCGTTATCGCTGGCCCGTCCACCAAAGCATTTCAAAGCTGGCCCGTCAAAGCATTTGATACATTGCCACATAAAAGATTTGGTACATAAAATGAGAATACTTGGGCTGGGGGAAAATGTGTGCAAGTGGGTTAGTAACTGGCTCAGTGATAGTAAACATGGGTGGTTATTAATGGTACTTATTCTGATTAGGCGACTGTTACTAGTGGGGTACCACAGGGGTCAGTTTTGGCTCCTATTCTATTAAACATATTCAATAATGACCTTGCAGCAATCTTTGCAGTTGATACTAAATTCTGTAAAGTGGTTAACACTATAGAGGACAGTGCACTGTTACAAATGGATCTGGATAGGTTGGAGGTTTGGGCTGGGAAGTGTCAGATGAGGTTTAACACTGCTAAATGTAAGGTTATGCACATGGGGAGGAAAACTGGAACTCTCTTCTGGAGGAGGTGGTCATGGTGAACTCAGTAAGAGAGTTCAAAAGGAGCATGGATGCATTTCTGGAAAGTAATAACATCACAGGTTGTGGATACTAGAGGGTTTTTGCCTTCCTCTGGATCAACTTATTTGGGATCTAGGTTGAACTTGATGGTCTTTTTTTCAACCTTCATAAACTATGCAACGATGTAATGCAAAATTTTGCTGGAGTACCCCTTTAATCTTGAATATGTTGCCCTGTTCCATAGAAATGTACAGATATTGCTGTGTTTGCTGATATGTATAGGCCTTGCATGACAAGTGGTCTCATTTCTTGATTTGTTTTTGTTCTTAGTGCCTTGGAAACCAATAAATATAACCACATTACAGCTACATACTTCTTGTTGGCTGAGAGGATTTTGAGAGAGAAACAAGAAAAGGAGATTCAGACACGATCTGCCAGTCCCAGTAACATCAAGGCTCAGTTTAGGTATTGACATATATTTTAACAGAATTTTCTGCTAAATCTTTAATTGAAGTAAATATAAAGCCATCATTATTTTACCACTTTAATGACTAGGCCAATTGGGTTTTATCACCCAGTTTTCTTAATTTTTTAAATTAAATTATTTTTTGTCCCTTTCTAAGAGCTTTGCTTAATTTTCAAAGATATAGCTGTATGAGGGCTTGTTTTTTTGTTTGTTTTTTTTGCAGGAGATAATGTACTTTTTAATCTCTGGTGGATCCATGACTTAAATACCGTATTTATCGGCATATAACACGCACTTTTTAGGGTAAAATTTTTAGCCTAAAGTCTATGTGCGTGTTATACGCCGATACACCCCCAGGAAAGGCAGGGGGAGAGAGGCCTCCACTGCCCGCTTCTCTCCCCCTGCCTTTCCTGGGGTTTAGAGTCCTGCTGCCGGCCCTTCTCGCCCCCTGGCTATCGACGCCGCTGCCCGTTCTGTCCCCCTGACTATCGGTGCCGGCGCCGACAGCCAAGGGGAGAGAAGGGGCAGCGGCACCCATTGCCGGCGCCGCTGCCCCGTTGCATCCCCCCATCCCCGGTGGCATAATTACCTGTTGCCGGGGTCGGGTCCGCGCTGCTGCAGGCCTCCGGCGTGCATCCCCTGCGTCGTTACAATGCACGGCGCGGCGCATGACGTCAGTGCACCGCGCCGTGCATAGCAACGACGCAGGGGACGCACGCCGGAGGCCTGCAGCAGCGCGGACCCGACCCCGGCAACAGGTAATTATGCCACCGGGGATGGGGGGAGGCAACGGGGCAGCGGCGCCGGCAATGGGTGCCGCTGCCCCTTCTCTCCCCCTGGCTGTCGGCGCCGCTTCTCTCCCCCTGGCTATCGGCGCCGGCAATGGGGCGCCGGCACCGATAGTCAGGGGGACAGAATGGGCAGCGGCGCCGATAGCCAGGGGGTGAGAAGGGCCGGCAGCAGGACTCTAGACCCCAGTAAGGCAGGGGGAGAGAAGCGGGCAGCGACGGCCTCTCTCCCCCTGCCTTTCCTGGGGGTGTATCGGGGTATACACGCGCACACACGCACCCTTATTTTACCATGGATATTTGGGTAAAAAACTTTTTTTACCCAAATATCCTTGGTAAAATGAGGGTGCGTGTTAAAGGCCGGTGCGTGGTATACCCCGATAAATACGGTATACATGGTGCCCTTGAACTTAGTGCACCGTGATGTACATTTCCTTAATGAACATGAAGTGAGTGCAGGAGCCAGGACCTTCCCGCTAATGGCGGACATAATTATTCAGGCTTATGCCCGCCATTAACTCGTTAGTTGTTACAGCATCTTAAACACTTGCAGGCGTGGACCACAAACATCCTCAAAAAAGCTCAAAAAGAAACCCCTGCACTCCATAAAAGTGCTGATCAGTAATAAATTACTAATCGGCAATCAGTGCAGTCTGCACAGGGGGTAAGGTCCGGCCACACAGCGGTGGACAGACCACAAACAAAACAGACCAAAAACCCTGCACCCCAAAAAAGTGCTGATCAATAATAAATTACTGATCAGCAATCAGGGCAGTCTGCACACGGGGTACGGTCCAGCCACACAGCGAAGATCAGTTGCTGGTGGCACGGATCGCAACCACCCCCCAAAAAATGCAAAAAAAAAAACCTGCACTGCAAAAAAAAGCTTACAGTAAATGTAAAAAAAAACACTACATCTCCACTACACACTGAAATAAAGTAAGAACACTACATTCACACTGGCCTCCAACACAGAGACCGTCAATGAGGGATAGGAGAAAGACCCCACATTTTTTCCTCCTTCCCTCATCATCCAATGCCCCCCAATGCCATTAGAGGCACCCTATACTAGTGTCCCTGTCCCCCTTATAGGTGACCATGCCTGGACCCCATTTCCGGACGGTTATGAGCCACTGATTCCTGAGTTTGTTGGACACCCAGAAATCCAAATTGACACCACAAGCCTCACTGAAGTGGGGCTTACATTTATTTTTTTATTTTTTTTCAGTGAGGACATTGTCAGTTTGGTTCCCCAAACAAACTTTTACGCCCACAATTTGTAGCTCAGCACCTGACTTTTGGCTAGGCCTGATAGATCAAAGCAGTCGAGATGAGGACATATGAAGCCTCGTCCCTTAATCCAGCGGTAGGGATGAGCGAAACAAACTGGACAAATCCGAATTCGTTACGAATTTCAGGAAAAATTAGCTTTGCAACGAATCCGAATATCGCCACGATTCGATCACACAAATCACTTCATTCAACTCCATTTAATGCAGTCCAGGCTCCAGAGCATCTAAAATGGTGGATCCACATGTGAGGAAAGGGGGCGAGGAACTCTGGGAGGGCGGGTAGGCAGGATAACCCTGAATCACATGCAGTATATCAGCAGCCAGCCACCCCTGTGATATCAAAGCCCTATATAATCGTCATGCATCTTGCGGCCAGTCACTTCAGCGTTTTATTTCAGAGAGAGCGTTTCATTGTAGGAAGAGAGAGAGCATTGTGTGCGTTGCACAGAAAAACTGCTTTACAGCAGAGATTCACCACAAGCCCAAATCACTGCATAACAGCACTCACACAGAGAAAGAGAGTACACTTTTGGGTGTAATACACAGTGACTTTACTGCTGCGGTGGGATGTACAGGAACTCTAAAGCTTAAAGGGGTCAGTTAGGCAGAGCACTAAAAGCCATTGTCACCTGCTATTAGTGCCTAATAATACTGTACTGGGCTCTACTACACAGCGGCGATTCTGTACTGCTGCAGTTGGGTGTACAACAACTGTAAAGCTAACAGGGGCCATTTAGGGTGAGCACTGATTAGTGTCAAATACAGGTTGCGTAGCGGAGCTTATTGTCCTCTCATAGTGTAACCTGTGTGTACATAGGCGGTGTACCCTTTTTTTCCTGAAAAACTAATTTGGGCCTAGTTACACCCTTGTTTCTGTAGCCTTACGCAGTTTTAAGCTGAGCAAATTGTCCAGCTCTCTTAAGTGTAAACTGTATGTACAACTACGTGATGTACGTTTTTTTTCCCCCTGAAAAATTTATTTGGGCCTAGTTACTGTGAAAGGCCAACCAAAGCTACCCACTTGTTTCTGTAGCCTTATACAGTTTGTAGTGGAGCGCATAGTCCTCCTCTCATAAGTTTAAACTGTACATACACCTACATACATCTGGTGTAGTTTTTTTTTCGTGAAAAACTAATTTGGGCCTAGTTACTCCGAAAGGCCAGCCAAAGCTTCACACTTTTTTTGTAGCTTTATACAGTTTGTAGGGGAGCGTATTGTCCTTTATACACTGCTCAAAAAATAAAGAGAACACCTAAACAACACAATGTAACTCCAAGTCAATCACACTGTCCACTCAGGAAGCAACACTGATTGACAATAAATTTCACATGCTGTTGTGCAAATGGAACAGACAACAGGTTGAAATTATAGGCAATTAGCAAGGCACCCTCAATAAAGGAGTGTTTCTGCAGGTGGTGACCACAGACCACTTCTCAGTTCCTATGCCTCCGGGATCATGTTTTGGTCACCTTTGAATGCTGGCAGTGCTTTCACTCTAGTGGTATCATGAGACAGAGTCTAGAACCCACACAAGTGGCTCAGGTGCGGCAGCTCATCCAGGATGGCACATCAATGCGAGCTGTGGCAAGAAGGTTTGCCATGTCTGTCAGCATAGTGTCCAGAGCATGGAGGCGCTACCAGGAGACAGGCCAGTACATCAGGAGATGTGGAGGAGGCCTTAGGAGGGCAACAACTCAGCAGCAGGACTGCTACCTCCCCCTTTGTGCAAGGAGGAGCACTACCAGAGCCCTGCAAAATGACCTCTAACAGGCCGCAAATGTGCATGTGTCCACTCAAACTGTCAGAAACAGACTCCATTAGGGTGTTATGAGGGCCCGACATCCACAGGTGGGGGTTGTGCTTACAGCCCAACACCGTGCAGGACGTTTTGCATTTGCCAGAGAACACCAAGATTGGCAAATTTGCCCTGTGCTCTTCACAGATGAAAGCAGGTTCACACTGAGCACATGTGACAGACGTGACAGTCTGGAGACGCCGTGGAGAACATTCTGCTGCATGCAACATCCTCCAGCATGACAGGTTTGGCAGTGGGTCAGTAATGGTGTGGGGAGGTATTTCTTTGGGGAAGCCTCACAGCCCTCCATGTGCTTGCCAGAGGTAGCCTGATTTCCATTAGGTAACGAGATGAGATCCTCAGACCCCTTGTGAGACCATATGCTGGTGCGGTTGGCCCAGGGTTCCTCCTAATGCAAGACAATGCTAGACCTGTGGCTGGAGTGTGTCAGCACTTCCTGCAAGAGGAAGGCATTGATGCTATGGACTGGCCCAGCCGTTCCCCAGACCTGAATCCGATTGAGCACATCTGGGACATCCTATCGCTCCATCCATCAACAGACTGCACCACAGACTGTCCAGGAGTTGGCAGATGCCTTAGTCCAAGTCTGGGAGGACATACCTCGGGAGACCGTCCACCACCTCATCAGGAGCATGCCCAGGCAATGTAGGTAGGGAGATCATACGGGCACGTGGAGGACACACACACTACTGAGCCTCATTTTGACTTGTTTTACGGACAGTACATCAAAGTTGGATAAGCCTGAAGTGTGGTTTTCCACTTAGATTTGGAGTGTGACTCCATATCCAAATCTCCATGGGTTGATAACTTTGATTTCCATTGATAATTTTTGTGTGATTTTGTTGTCAACACATTTAACTATGTAAAGCCGAAAGTATTTCATACGATTAGTTAATTCATTCAGATCTAGGATGTGTTATCTTAGTGTTCCCATTATTTTTTGAGCAGTGTATTTTCCTGTTAAACTAATTTGGGCCTAGTTACTGTGAAAGGCCAGACAAAGCTACACACTTGTTTTTGTAGTCTAATACAGTTTTAAGCGTAGTGAAGCGCACTGTCCTCCTCTCATAAGTGTAACTTATACACACTCAGCTGGTATGAGGCAGAGAAGTGCCAGGATGTGCACAGAGGAGTGGCAGAAGCCTAAATTCATCAGGCGCAGGCAGAGGTCATAGCAGAGTAGGGGCGTATAGCAGCAGGAGTCGCAATGAGAGGTCAGAGCTCCCAGTGTCAGCTAGCAGTTGTGTCTCGACTAGCAACCCAGCAGCCATGATTGATTGGTTCACTCGGTCATTCAATTGATCCCAAGTGACATCCGAGACCCCCAGTCAAGTCAGTGGGTTCCTCAGACTCAAGCCTCAGTTGGCATGGCCCTCATGCTGCTTCTGCTGCCACCTCCAGGCTCTGTCATTGTGCAGAAATTCCTCCGCATTAGACCACAAATATGTATTGAGGATATGCATTAGCTAAAACGTAACTTTTCTTAGGAAAAAATGTATGGACCCAAACCTTTTTTGAAATCTGACAAAAGGAAAGGTGTGCAAAAAAACACCAGGTGCCAACTACACCACTAATTATTGATGCTATGCAAAGACCTCTAAAAGGTGGTAGGGAACAAGGTATGGTATACTTCATGTTAGTGGTAAATTTTTGTCGATACTTGCATTATTTCTTGGTGAAAATTTCCAAAATTTGATGGAAAAAAAAGAAAATTAACATTTTTCTAACTTTGAAGGTCTCTGCTTGTAAGGAAAACAGACATTCCGAATAAATTATATATTGATTCACAAATACAATATGTCTACTTTATATTTTCATCATAAAGTTGACATGTTTTTACTTTTGGAAAACATCAGAGGGCTTCAAAGTTCAGCAGCAATTTTTCACAAAATTTTCTAAATTGGAATTTTTCAGGGACCAGTTCAGTTTTGAAGTGAATTTGAAGGGCCTTCATATTAGAAATACCCCACAAATGACCCCATTATAAAAACTGCACCCCTCAAAGTGTGCAAAATGACATTCAGTAAGTGTGTTCACCCTTTAGGTGTTTCACAGGAATAAGGGAGAAAATTCTAAATCTTCATTTTTTTACACTTGCATGTTCTTTTAGACCCAGTTTTTGAAATTTTTACAAGGAGTAATAGGAGAAAACCTCCCCTAAAATTTGTAACCCAATTTCTCTCAAGTAAGGAAATACCTCATATGAGTATGTCAAGTGTTCAGCGGGGACAGTAGAGGGCTCAGAAGGGAAGGAGCAACAATGGGATTTTGGAGAGCGAACTTTTCTGAAATGGTTTTTGGGGGGGGCATGTCGCATTTAGGAAGCCCCTATGGTGCCAGAACAGCAAAAAAAAAAAAAAAACATGACATACCATTTTGGAAACTACACCCCTCAAGGCACGTAACAAGGGGCCAGTGAGCCTTAACTTAACTTAACTTTTAACTTTTCGTTAAAGTCGGATGTGTAAATGGGAAAAAAAAATAATAATTTGCAGTTTTCCCCCCAAATTTACCATTTTTACTAAGGGTAATGGGAGAAAATGCTCCCCCCAAAATGTGTAACCCCATCTCTTGTGATTATGGAAATACCCCATGTTAGGACATCAAATGCTCTGGGGGTGAACTACAATGCTCAGAAGAGAAGGAGTCACATTTGGCTTTTGGAAAGCAAATTATGCTGAAATGGTTTTTGGGGGCATGTCGCATTTACGAAGCCCCTGTGGTGCCAGAACAGCAAAAAATACACACATGGCATACTATTTTGGAAACTATACCCTTTAAGGAACATAACAAGGGGTTCAGTGAGCCTTAACACCCCACAGGTGTTTGACGACTTTTTGTTAAAGTTGGATGTGTAAATGAAGAAAATAAATGTTTTTCATAAAAATGCTAGTAATAGAAGAAAATGACCCCCAAAATTTGTAACCCCATTTCTACTGAGTATGGAAATATCCCATGTGTGAACGTCAAGTGCTCTGCTGGTGCACTACAATGCTCAGAAGAGTGGGAGAGCCATTGAGCTTTTGGAAAGAGAATTTGTTTGGAATGGAAGTCAGGGGCCATGTGCCCCCCCCCGTGGTGCCAGAACAGTGGACCCCCCACATGTGACCTCATTTTGGAAACTACAACCCTCACAGAATTTAATAAGGGATGCAGTGAGCATTTACACCCCACTGGCGTTTGACAGATCTGTGGGGTGTAAATGCTCACTGTACTCCTTATTACATTACGTGAGGGTGTAGTTTCCAAAATGGGGTCACATGTAGGGGGGGGGGGTTCCAATTTTCTGGCACTATGGGGGCTTTGTAAACACGTGACCTTCAATTCCGGAAAAATTTTCTCTTCAAAATCCCAATGGCGCTCCTTCTCTTCCGAGCATTGTAGTTCGCCCGCAGAGCACGTTACATCCACATATGGGGTATTTCCTACTCAGAAGAAATTGGGTTACAAATTTTGGGGGACTTTTTTTTCCTATTTTCCCTTGTGAAAATGAAAAATTTAGGGTAACACCAGCATTTTTGTGACTTTTTTTTTTTTTTTTTCGTTTTCACATCCAACTTTAATGAAAATTCTTCAAACACCTGTGGGGTGTTAAGGCTCACTATAGCCCTTGTTACGTTCCGTGAGGGGTGCAGTTTCCAAAATGGGGTCACATGTGGGTGTTTATTTTTTTGCATTTGTCAGAACTGCTGTAAAATCAGCCACCCCTGTGCAAATCACCAATTTAGGCCTCAAATGTACATGGTGCGCTCTCACTCCTGAGCCTTGTTGTGCGTCCGCAGAGCATTTTACGGCCACATATGGGGTATTTCCGTATTTTTGCTTTTACCTCTTGTGAAAAAAAGTATGGGGCAACACCAGTATGTTTGTGTAAAAATTTTTTTTTTTTTTACACTAACAGGCTGGTGTAGCCCCATACTTATCCTTTTCATAAGGGGTAAAAGGAGAAAAAGCCCCCCAAAATATGTAGTGTAATTTCTCTTGAGTACGGAAATACTCCATATATGGCCCTAAACTGTTTTCTTGAAATACGACAGGGCTCTGAGAGAGCGTCATGCGCAATTGAGGACTGCATTAGGGAATGCATAGGGGTGGACATAGGGGTATTCTGTGTGGGCATGCTGGGAGTTGTAGTTTTGCAAGATCTAGAGGGCCACAGTTTAGAGATCACTGCAAAGTGATCTCCAAACTGCAGCCCTCCAGCTGTTGCAAAACTACAAATCCCAGCATATCCACACAGCAAACAGCTGGGAGTTGTAGGTTTGCAACATCTGGAGGGCTACAGTTTAGAGACCACTGTAACATCTGGGTCTTTAAGTAC